>NC_047068.1:3903430-4056148 GCF_902459465.1 Asterias rubens | reverse complement strand
GTTTGCTTTTTCCCCAAACATTTAAAAAATAATTGGCCAGGGGTTTTCTTACAGACTGTCACTGTTTTTTGCTCTGTTTTCACAGGTAAAATATAAAACCTCTGAAATAAAACTGAACCTATTTGTCTCATCCAAATATTTGGAGGGGTTTTCTGCTTATTTTTCAAAATTGTTACCCACAGTGTCAACTTTCAATTGAAGTGGTTTGCACTTTTCAATCCAAACACCGTAAAAAATCGGCCAGGGGTTTCCTTACGGGAGGCGAACCCTTTGTCACTGAATTCTTTCTTTTGCTCGTCTGTTTTCAGGAGTTCATGAATATTGAAAATCCAAATAGTAGGGGGCTTGTTTTTCAAACATTATAAATCACCTTATCTGAAGTGGCGCATTTTTCAATGAATAAACCAGTCCAAAAATCGGCCTCCTCATCAGTAAGAAATCTCTGTGGAATCAGGTCGTCATCGTTGTCCTCGTCGCGGTGGTGATTTCATCTCCTTGTTCCAGTGAGCTCTTGTCTTGAGATCTATAAGTGTAGACTGATCCAAAGATGTTGATTCTCTTCAGGAGTACTCAATCTCTTGATGCCTGTAAATATAAAAAAATTACTTTTACATTAAAAAATGAACCTTTGACCCTAACCATCCTGGGGTCGATTTCACAAATGGTTAGAAAGATGAAATAAAACAGTGAAAGTTCAGCAAAATAGGTTAATTGGTTCTACTTGCTTAGAAAACAGAAAGAAGCAAAACCCCGTCACAGTAGCGATGAATCCATCCAAGGTAAAGATTTCGATACATCAACAAAACTATGTTTGCTTTTTCCCCCAAACATTTAAAAAATAATTGGCCAGGGGTTTCTTACAGACTGTCACTGATTTTTGCTCTCTGCTTTTCACAGGTAAAATATAAAACCTCTAAATAAAACGAACCTATTTGTAAATCAAAATATTTGGAGGGGTTTCCTGTTATTTTTCAAAATTTACCAAATGTCAACTTTCAATTTGAAGTGGTGCAATTTTCAATCAAACACAGTTTAAAAAATCGGCCAGGGGTTTCCTTACGGGTGGCGAACCCTTTGTCACTGAATTTTTGCTCTTCTGTTTTCAGAGTTCAAAATATAAAACCAAATAGTAGGGGGCTTGTTTTTCAAAACTTATAAATCACCTTATATGAAGTGGAGCATTTTTCAATGAATAAACCAGTCAAAAAATCGGCCTCCTCATCAGTAAGACATCTTTGTGGCATCAGGTTGTCATCGTTGTCCTCGTCGCCGGTGGTGATTTCATCTCCTTGTTCCAGTGAGCTCTTGTCTTGAGATCTCTAAGTGTAGACTGATCCGAAGATGTTGATTATCTTCAGGAGTACTCAATCCCTTGATGCCTGTAAATATAAAAAAATATATAAAAAAACTACTTTTACATAAAAAAATGAACCTTTGACCCTAACCATCCTGGGGTCGATTTCACAAATGGTTAGAAAGATGAAATAAAACAGTGAAAGGTTCAGCAAAATAGGTTAATTGGTTCTACTTGCTTAGAAAACAAAAAGAAGCAAAACAACCCTGTCACAGTAGCGATGAATCCATCCAAGGTAAAAATTTCGATACATCAACAAACTATGTTTGCTTTTTCCCCAAACATTTAAAAAATAATTGGCCAGGGGTTTTCTTACAGACTATCACTGATTTTTGCTCTCTGTTTTCACAGGTAAAATATAAAACCTCTGAAATAAAACGAACTTATTTGTATATCAAAATATTTGGAGGGGTTTCCTGTTATTTTTCAAAATTTACCAAATGTCAACTTTCAATTTGAAGTGTTGCAATTTTCAATCAAACACAGTTAAAAATTCGGCCAGGGGTTTCCTTACGGGTGGCGAACCCTTCGTCACTGAATTTTTGCTCTTCTGTTTTCAGAGTTCAAAATATAAAACCAAATAGTTGGGGGCTTGTTTTTCAAAACTTATAAATCACCTTATATGAAGTGGCGCATTTTTCAATGAATAAACCAGTCAAAAAATTGGCCTCCTCATCAGTAAGCCTTTTCTGTGGCATCAGGTCGTCATCATTGTCGTCATCGCCGGTGGTGATTTCGTCTCCTTGTTCCAGTGAGCTCTTGTCTTGAGATCTAAAAGTGTAGACTGACCCGAAGATGTTGATTCTCTTCAGGAGTACTCAATCTCTTGATGCCTGTAAATATAAAAAATTACTTTTACATTAAAAAATGAACATTTGACCCTAACCATCCTGGGGTCAATTTCACAAATGGTTAGAAAGATGAAATAAAACAGTGAAAGTTTCAGCAAAATAGGTTTATTGGTTCTACTTGCTTAGAAAACAGAAAGAAGCAAACCCTGTCACAGTAGCGATGAATCCATCCAAGGTAAAGATTTTGATACATCAACAAACTATGTTTGCTTTTTTCCCAAACATTTAAAAATAATTGGCCAAGGATTTCCTTACAAACTGTCACTGATTTTTGCTCTCTTTATTCACAGGTAAAATATAAAACCTCTGAAATAAAACGAACCTATTTGTATATCAAAATATTTGGAGGGATCTCCTGTTATTTTTCAAAATTTACCAAATGTCAACTTTCAATTTGAAGTGGTGCAATTTTCAATCACACACAGTTAAAAAATCGGCCAGGGGTTTCCTTACGGGTGGCGAACCCTTTGTCACTGAATTTTTGCTCTTTTGTTTTCAGAGTTCAAGATATAAAACCAAATAGTAGGGGGCTTGTTTTTCAAAACTTATAAATCACCTTATATGAAGTGGCGCATTTTTCAATGAATAAACCAGTCAAAAAATCGGCCTCCTCATCAGTAAGACATCTCCGTGACATCAGGTCGTCATCCTTGTCCTCGTCGCCGGTGGTGACTTCATCTCCTTGTTCCAGTGAGCTCTTGTCTTGAGATCTATAAGTGTAGACTGATCCGAAGATGTTGATTCTCTTCAGGAGTACTCAATCTCTTGATTCCTGTAAATATAAAAAAATATATAAAAAAATTACTTTTACATAAAAAAATGAACCTTTGACCCTAACCATCCTGGGGTCGATTTCACAAATGGTTAGAAAGATGAAATAAAACAGTGAAAGGTTCAGCAAAATAGGTTAATTGGTTCTACTTGCTTAGAAAACAAAAAGAAGCAAAACAACCCTGTCACAGTAGCGATGAATCCATCCAAGGTAAAAATTTCGATACATCAACAAACTATGTTTGCTTTTTCCCCAAACATTTAAAAAATAATTGGCCAGGGGTTTTCTTACAGACTGTCACTGATTTTTGCTCTCTGTTTTCACAGGTAAAATATAAAACCTCTGAAATAAAACGAACTTATTTGTATATCAAAATATTTGGAGGGGTTTCCTGTTATTTTTCAAAATTTACCAAATGTCAACTTTCAATTTGAAGTGTTGCAATTTTCAATCAAACACAGTTAAAAATTCGGCCAGGGGTTTCCTTACGGGTGGCGAACCCTTTGTCACTGAATTTTTGCTCTTCTGTTTTCAGAGTTCAAAATATAAAACCAAATAGTTGGGGGCTTGTTTTTCAAAACTTATAAATCACCTTATATGAAGTGGCGCATTTTTCAATGAATAAACCAGTCAAAAAATTGGCCTCCTCATCAGTAAGCCTTTTCTGTGGCATCAGGTCGTCATCATTGTCGTCGTCGCCGGTGGTGATTTCGTCTCCTTGTTCCAGTGAGCTCTTGTCTTGAGATCTAAAAGTGTAGACTGACCCGAAGATGTTGATTCTCTTCAGGAGTACTCAATCTCTTGATTCCTGTAAATATAAAAAAATATATAAAAAAATTACTTTTACATCAAAAAATGAACCTTTGACCCTAACCATCCTGGGGTCGATTTCACAAATGGTTAGAAAGATGAAATAAAACAGTGAAAGTTTCAGCAAAATAGGTTAGTTGGTTCTACTTGCTTAGAAAACAAAAAGAAGCAAAACCCTGTCACAGTAGCGATGAATCCATCCAAGGTAAAAATTTTGATACACCAACAAACTATGTTTGCTTTTTTCCCAAACATTTAAAAATAATTGGCCAGGGATTTCCTTACAAACTGTCACTGATTTTTGCTCTCTTTATTCACAGGTAAAATATAAAACCTCTGAAATAAAACGAACCTATTTGTATATCAAAATATTTGGAGGGATCTCCTGGTATTTTTCAAAATTTACCAAATGTCAACTTTCAATTTGAAGTGGTGCAATTTTCAATCAAACACAGTTAAAAAATCGGCCAGGGGTTTCCTTACGGGTGGCGAACCCTTTGTCACTGACTTTTTGCTCTTCTGTTTTCAGAGTTCAAAATATAAAACCAAATAGTAGGGGGCTTGTTTTTCAAAACTTATAAATCACCTTATATGAAGTGGCGCATTTTTCAATGAATAAACCAGTCAAAAAATCGGCCTCCCCATCAGTTAGACATCTCTGTGGCATCAGGTTGTCATCGTTGTCCTCGTCGCCGGTCTTGATTTCATCTCCTTGTTCCAGTGAGCTCTTGTCTTGAGATCTATAAGTGTAGACTGATCCGAAGATGTTGATTCTCTTCAAGAGTACTCAATCTCTTGATTCCTGTAAATATAAAAAAATATATAAAAAAATTACTTTTACATAAAAAAATGAACCTTTGACCCTAACCATCCTGGGGTCGATTTCACAAATGGTTAGAAAGATGAAATAAAACAGTGAAAGTTTCAGCAAAATAGGTTAATTGGTCTACTTGCTTAGAAAACAAAAAGAAGCAAAACCCTGTCACAGTAGCGATGAATCCATCCAAGGTAAAAATTTCGATACATCAACAAACTATGTTTACTTTTTCTCCAAACATTTAAAAATAATTGGCCAGGGATTTCCTTACAGACTGTCACTGATTTTTGCTCTCTTTATCAACAGGTAAAATATAAAACCTCTGAAATAAAATGAACTTATTTGTATATCAAAATATTTGGAGGGATCTCCTGTTATTTTTCAAAATTTACCAAATGTCAACTTTCAATTTGAAGTGGCGCAATTTTCAATCAAACACAGTTAAAAAATCGGCCAGGGGTTTCCTTACGGGTGGCGAACCGTTTGTCACTGAATTTTTGCTCTTCTGTTTTCAGAGTTCAAAATATAAAAATATTCAAATATTTGGGGCTTGTTTTTCAAAACTTTTAAATCACCTTTTATGTAATGGTGCATTTTTCAATGAATAAACACAGCCAAAAAATTGCCTCCTCATCAGTAAGACATCTCTCTGGCAACGGGTCGTCGTCGTCGCCGCCGGTGGTGATTTCATCTCCTTGTTCCAGTGAGCTCTTGCCTTGAGTTCCTCTCAGTGTAGACTGATCCGAAGATGTTGATTCTCTTCAGGAGTACTCAATCTCTTGATGCCTGTAAATATAAAACAAAATATAAAAAAATTACTTAACCATCCTGGGGTCGATTTCACAAAGAGTTAGGACTGGTCCTAACTTAAGGCTAGTCGTAAGTTAGACGAGTAACTTGTCCTAACAAGATAAGACTAGTCTTAACTCTTTGTAAAGTTCACCGCAGATCCTTCGCAAGATCCAATTGCATGTTTTGTTGGTTTCTGTTTTGCTGATGGATGCACTTGTAACCATATTGTGCTTTAATAATAACAACATTAAAAATTATAATAATAAACGTATTTATAACGCGCCTTTTCCAAAGGATACAAAGCGCCAAATATTTTTACTGCAAGGTGAGTGGGATGAAGATTTTGAAATTATGAGACCTAATCCTTAGCACACCATGTAATGGCATGGTGCTACGGCGCATACAGCAGCCAAAGCCAGGAACACCTGGGCGAACCCCTTCTCTTTTTCGATAAGTGCATGCACTGCGTTCTTTTAAATGTGACCTGCGGCTTTACATCCAATCCGAAGGGCGAAGCAATGGTTAAGTGTCTCGCTTAAGGACACAAGTGTCATGGCTGGGGATTCGAACCCACACTCTGCTGATCAGAAACACCAGAGTTTGAACTTGATGCTCTTAACCGCTCGGCCACGACACTTCCGACAAGGGTTTACACTCATGTCATAATATGAACAGTGAATTTCTGCTTGTACTAATCCGCATGTAGCACTGAAATCCGTCATTCAGTGACGCTCGTGGCTCTTCAACAATGTTACCCCTGATCAATGGACCATTTATTTCATTCATCAAACCAACTCAGAAATTGCCTGTGTAGCCAAATATGTAGTGATAAATAAATCACAAGAACCATCTCTGCCCTCACAGGTACCTACTTACCCCTGTGCAATCTATAACAACTGTATGATAAACCTAAAAGGATCTACAAGTCTAAAGCCCAGTTCATACTTCCTGCAAATGCGAACAAATTTTGTTGTCACAAACTCGCAATGAATCACTCACAACAGTTGAACTGTGTTCAACCTCTTTGAAACATTCGTTAACTAAACAGGGCTGGGTCGCCAAAATTCACTTTGCATTTGCAGGAAGTATGAACCAGGTTTAAAGTCACCTGGAAGTGGTATTTTTTCAAAATAAAGCTTTTGTCACTAATATGTGTTTTGATGAGTGGAATGTGAATAAACAGTTAACTAAGGTTTTAAAAAATCAGTTCTTATGTTATTTACAAATTTAAGAGTAGACCCGACCCAAGAGGGCGCTGTTCGTGACGTCAATCGAGGCAGACTTTGCCTGTAATGCGTAGAGTAAACACAATTGCAAAGTCGTGAGTTTGTACGTTTCAAAACAAAACAAAATTGTTTTTTTCCGGTATTTAAATATGCCGACCAGGTGTATTGCTGATGAATGCAGAAAAACACTTTTTGAAATGTACCAACTTACGACTTGGACGTACATGTACTTTGCACGTGTGTTTACTATACGCATTGCAGGCAAAGTCTGCCTCGTTTGACGTCACAAAAGGGGTAGGCGGAGTCAGCCCCCCAAACAACTTTATATATTTTGTAAACATATAAATCATGATAAACAATTACTAAAAAAAATTGTTTTATTGTTCGTAAGCATATACTCTTATGTTTGAAAGAAAACAAATTCTATTTCCAGGTGACTTTAAGTAGTGATTAACTTACTTGCATGATGGGCAGAAATAGATGACGGTTTGTCCTTCATCAGCTGATTGTGTTTGCCTGGTGTGGCAATGAAGTCCATCGTGACCACACTTGGCACATGCCCTGTCAATCTGAAACCAGACCAGATACAAAAATTAAATTAAGAAGTGATAAAAAATAACCAAGCATTGATAATACGCCTAAAAGGTAGGGCCATAAGTTTTTAGGTGTTCGGCCATCAGCCGAAAACCTCTTGTTATTGTTCGAGTTTTTTTTAGGTGTTCGGCCAACAGCCGAACAACTATTGTTATTGTTCTGTTTTTTGGGGTTTTTTTTCCTCGCGTTCTTCTTTCCCTGCGAACCTTCTCCAGCAATTTTAAACAAAAGTAAAGCTTGTACAAACTTAAAACTTACTATGTACATCGGCAATAGTGAGTAGACGAAACCGCCACTTTTTGGGAATGATGACGTCATTGATGACGTCATGGCAAAGTTTTTAAAGTTGAAAAACGACATTTGCTTTTCGCTGTATCTCAACGAATATTAATGCTATGATGTTCATACTTGGGCATCACATAGATAAAGACTTGGACCACATTTGAAAAGTTAACGCCAAAATCGTATGACCTCATCTTCCGGTCGTACCGGAAGGTCAAACTCTGCCTTTGTGTTTTTTGTGTTTTTTTGTAAAAAAAGACAATTTGTTGTCATAACTCAAGATTGATATGGAATTTAACATTGAAACTCATCCGACAATTGAACCTTAATAATAAGACCACACAAACTTAATGATGTCATGATGACGTCATCAGGTTTTGAATTACAACAAATCAAAGTTAAATATTTTAAAGAAATCATAACTCCTGAACCACATGGTGGATTTTGACAATCTACATATCATCGGACAGGTCGATCAAACTTCAAAAAACGCTACACACAAAATGACCCCATTTGACCTTGAGTTCCGGTTCAAACCAAAGGTTGAACAATTATACAATTTTTGATCTCTAAAACTACGTAACATTTCAACATAAATTTTGCATCCCGTTATAGATGAGTGATCCTGCTCAAACTTTCCCACAGAGATGATACCAATTTGACCTGAAACTCTGGTCGAAATCGGACGATAAAGCCCACGGATGTGTTGACCCGCGTGATAACTGCGTACACTGCAAAAGCGCTTTGGCTGGCCGTTCCGCTCCATTGATCACACCTTGTTCAGTCCACGAGGCCTGTGTGTTCTGCTCGGAATAGTGCATCGTTTGACTGTACGCGTGATTTCGATTCATGTTCTGACAAGTCTCAGGTCATTGTACTTACAACGTAGCGCTAGTTTAATGGTGTACCAACATTTTACAATTGAAGTCCGCTCATATTCGGCGTCAAATTGTTCCCCTGTTCGCCCTTCTCATGGCTTAATTATCAAAACGGAATTAAAGACGAAGCTTCGCTGAGATGGCCACCTACTTCAGTGATTCGTATGACTTTTAATTATGTGAGAAAATGAAACCAGAAAAAGACGAACATTGGTTATGTTTGATCAAACACCGGGAAGCGGATTCGTGACATCGACTCGTGAAGGGTGTTTCTATCTGGCACTCACGGCAGTGTTTAGCGCGCTACACGGTAAAGCTTTGTGTACAAATCATTGCTTTTCAAAATAAGTGTTTATTTAATGCCTAACAAAATCTAACGTGCATCCCAGTTATCTTAGTTGTATCTGTACCCGTGTCGTACACTTGCGAAACCTCTGTAATACTTAATAAATAAGTCTTTTACAGTTATTTACTTCACAAGTCTAAAATTAGTAAACTGTTGTTTCGTATAAAGTTTCCCCAAATCCAGTTAACCTTTTAAGAAGTTTACTCTTGAGTTAAACATCACAAGGATTACAAAACCTTCAAACTTTGCACATAGTTAGCTCTTTACTAATAAAATACATCGCTTTAACAAGTATTAAACTTAGCATTTGTTTTCTGTGCAAAGAAAGGTATAAATGTAATAGATTTACACTTTTACTTTCTGTGAAAATTAAAAAGCTATCAACAATCTGTTCATAGATTTAATTTTCCTCGTGTTCTTCTTTACCTCTGAACCTTCCCAAGCAATTTTAAACAAAAGTTAAGCTTGTATAAACTTAAAACTTACTATGTACATAGGCACCAGTGAGTTGATGAAACCGCCACTTTTTTAGAATGATGACGTCATGACAGGGTTTTTAATGTTAAAAAATTACCATTTGCTTGTTGCTGTATCTCAACGAATATAAAAGCTATGATGTTCATACTTGGGCATCGGATAGATAAAGACTTGGACAACATTTGAAAAGTTAACGCAAAAATTGTACGACGTTAACTTCCGGGTCGTTACCCTGGATCAAAGTTCGCCTTCGTGTTTTTTTTATACAAAAAAAACTTTCGAGCTTATCTACGGAATAACTCAAGATTGAGATTGATTTGAACGCTGAAACTCAACAGATAGGTGAACCTTGGTATCAAGACACCACAGACCTAACTATGTCATAATGACGTCATCGGGCATTAGACTACAATAAATCAAAGTTTAAAATTTGTAAAAATCATATGGCGCGCAATTTGGGGGGAATATCCAACGGCGCTCTATTTGGTCCAACGAAAGAGGGCGCGGTTGGGTATAAAGATTTTAGAAACATTGAGCGCTATGTGCAGAGCGGAAAATCGCAATAGTTGAGTGATAACGTCTCGCACCAAAAACACAACCTTTTTTGAATTGATGACGTCATTGATGAAGTCATTACATTAAATAGCTAGAAAATTTATATCTTGAGAATCACAAATGCTACCAATAAGCTATTTTTATGGTCTTTTCCACGACAAAAGTATTGTTAGTGTTTGACCTTGCTTTCGTTTAGAACCGGCTTTTTATCGTGACATAAGATTTTCAGTTGAAAAACTAAACCTAAAAATCCAGAGTGGCTTTGCATTAACGATCGCATTATGGCACACTTTTCTAAAACATTTTAAGGGGATTCTCAAATCTGTAATGCACATTTAACTATAAAATAACGACACATTGTATAAAAAACATCTTTAAGGTTCAATGTTTTTGAACCACGTCATCACGTAACGTCCAACCGAACACCGTGTTTTTGTAATTAACAAAAAGCACTATGTCTAGTTTTTTTTACTTTTACTTCTTCTTCTTCCCGGGAACTTATATCCAAAAGATAACTCAAGATTGAAATTGAATTGAACCTTGAAACTTGGCACATACTTGAACCTTAACTTGAAGACGGCACTTGAACAATGACGTCATCATGACGTCATCTGGTGTCGAATTACGTTAAATCAAAGTTTAATAATTAAAAAAATCATAACTCCTGAAGTACACAATGGATTTTTACAATCTATACCTCAGTGGAAAGGTCTTTGAAAAATAATTAAATGTCTCACAGAGATGACCCCAATTTGACCTTGTCTTCTGGTTCAAACCGGACGTTGAAGCCAAAAATGCTTAAAAAGTCACAATTTAAGCTGTGGAGTCAATATGAAACAGAGTTTGGACATGGTTTTAGTGTACGAAATGAAGTGTAATTCATGACCTTTGAAATTATTACTTTAATGACGTCATAAAAATGTTACAGTTTGTTACGACGACGAGTTAAAAAAATAAATAAATTCTATTTCAAATTTCTTATGAGCAAACTTCATGTTGAATTTTTTTTAAATAGATAACGACTATAAAAGCCTAATTGTGAAAGTTGAACAAAATCGGCCGTTGCATAACGAAGTTATATTAACGTGCAAAGTGCCGTTTTTAGTTCAATCGGCGATAAAGTCTGTACAGTTCCCTCACTGTATTGCGCCACTTGCGTGTGCACTCAAGGTTTTGACTGCATGCTACGTGTATACATACACGCGACAAGCCAGGTCTTGTCACAGTTCATCGAACTTTGCGGTTTGTTGTTAAGCTCTATGTATGTGCGTGTGTGTGTGTGTAAATTGAAAAGGTTACTGTCTTTCCTTCATTGGTACGGAATTTTGTACAAACTGTTTTTGAAAAAAGAAAACACATTACATTGAAGACAAAAAAAAGCAGAAACGCCTCCATACAACAGAAATGCCTGCATTTTTGTTGAACCTCCATATACTTGAACCTAAATATGAAGACGTGACTTGAACAATAAAATCATCCATAACTCCAGAACACAATACAATGTATACACTACATCATCGCAAAGGTCTTTGAAAGCATATTAAATGTCCCTCTCAAATGATCCCAATTTGACCTTGTCTTGCGGCTCCAACGGGGAGTTTAAGGAACAAATATGACAAAGCCATAATTTTTACTTTTGTGGTCACTATAGAGCAACTGTTAGACATGGTTTCAGTTTGTCAATATTGAAAACTACGTTTTTCCAGTTTAAACCTAATGATTACATTTTCGCGCCCGCTGCTAACAAGTTTCAAAAAATGATGCTACAACACTAACTGTAAACTGTGTCATGTACATTGTTGTGTATATTATTCACTCATCGATGTTTACAAGCAATCATTACTTCTTTCCGAACACCCAGTTTTTGTAGTGATACAAAATCTGAATTTCTAGTTTTGTTTTGTTTTTCAATGATTAATGGACAAAACATAGAAAGATGAAGTAAAACTGTGAAAGTTTCAGCAAAACAGATCTACTGGTTCTACTTGCTGAGAAAACAGAAAGAAGCAAAACCCTGGCACAGTAGCGATCAATCAATAAGAGGTAAAGATTTCGATACATCAACATATAAGGTTTGCTTTTTTTCCAAACTTTTCAAAATTGGCCAGGGGTGTCCTTCCGGGTGGCGAACCCGATTTTCGCTCCTCTGTTTTCACAGGTAAAATATAAAACCTCTGAAATAAAACAAACCTATTTGTATATCAAAATATTTGGGGGCTTCCGTTAGTTTTCAAATTTTACCTAATTTCAATCAAACACCAATAAAAAATTTACCAGGGGTTTCCTTACGGGTGGCGAACCCTTTGTTACTGAATTTCTGCTCTTCTGGTTTCAGAGTTAAAAATATAAAACCAAATATTGTGGGGCTTATTTTTCAACACTTGCCAAATAAAGAGTTAAATATAAAACCTCTGAAATAAAACAAAACTATTTCTGACCAAATATTTGGGGAGGGGGGAGGGTAATTTTCAAAAACTACCAAATTACCAAGCCTTTTAAAACGAAGTGGTACATTTTTCAACTAAAACAGTTAAAACATTGGCCAGAGGTTTCCTTATGGTTGGCGAACCTTTATCACTGAATTTTGCTGTTTTCAGAGGGATAAAACCTCTGAAATAAAATAAACAAGTACCAACAAAGAACTTTGGGGTTGCTTTTTTTTCAAAATTTACAAAATGATAAACCACCTTTTATTCAAAACGAAATTGTGACTTTTTCTTTCAAACCATTTCATAATTGACCAGAGGTCCCCCTACAGGTGGCAAACCCTTTACACTGATTCGTTTTTGTGTCTTTCCTGAAGAAAAACAAAATGGTGAACCTAAATATTTTGGGAGTTATATTCTTCAAAAGAAACCATATGCAATAAATCACCTAATAAATTTCATCTATTGTGCATCTTTTTTTTCATAAACCAATTTTAAAAATTCAGAGTAATATAAATGTTGAAACCTCTGCAAGAAAAAATATAAACAGAATGTTTTGATGGTTCTAGCAGGGGCAACTAAACAACAATAATGTACAAACATTTCTGTATGTAAACATCAAGATATAAACCTAAACAATTTGGACAATTCCTAAGACATGTAAGATAAAACTCCAGTGTTTCACTCACCAGTGGTCCTAGGTCTTTCCGGTCGACGACCTCCTGACGACCTTCAACATTCTTGTGAGAGTTGAGACGCAGGTATGAATGATAGACCACACCATGTAATGCAGCTGTAATGAGAAGGAAGACAATAAGTGACTTTTTATTCGGAAAAATTTTTACGTCGTCGCCACCAACTTCCGGCCCCTTTTTTTTTTTTTTTTTTTTTTCCCACCTGAGGAGGTTTTCAATCGATTGGGCTAGGATGAAAAAGTGGTTTTTATAGGGGATCGGTTAAAAAAAAAAAAAAAAAGTAAAAGCCTATAAAATTTATGTAAAAAAACACCCCGTGATTTTTCTACAGGTCCCGTTTCTCCCTTCTCTCCTCGATCCTGCCTTCTCTCTCATCCAGTCTCCATGTATCTCTATCTGGTGTCTATGCTGGAAGAAATGGATAGTTAGTAATCATTGAAATAATGTAATGCAGTACCGGGAGTCGAACCTGTAAAGCAGAGTTAACAAGTTATTATACATTCAATAGTCCATAGCCTAACCCACCGGGCTACGAGGCGTTGATACCAAATTTAGTTGTCTGTCCTAGATGTGTTTGCCATTACCTGGGTCAATAAAGGTCATAATGAACATGTAATTTTAATGAATATTAAAATAAGCTGTGATTGTCCAGTGCTTTGCATAAGTTGAATATTCATACCGTCCTGAATGACGAACTCCTTCACACATCAGTCACGTGAAAGGTTATTTTGGATTGTTCCACTAGTATGAGTCCCGAGGGGAGTTCCACAGAGGACGCACGTAATCACCAAGAGTAATTGTTTAGAAAGTCTCCCAATTGTTCTTTTGGGCTATATAAGGAAGCTCTTGAAGTCTTGAAGTCATCTTGTCATGCTTTCTAAGTTGAACCATGAATACCTTTTGGAATGCTGAGAGATTGTTTGAGACTGTTGCCACGCCGGATGCTGCAATTGCGTTCTGCAAAGAACGTGGACTAATTGCCGACGCCCCCGATTGCCGGTACTGCCACCACCTGTTGACAAGGTTCGTCTTGCCGACGGGTTCTCGTGGCGGTGCACACATCGGGGGTGCCGGAAGCGGTCTCGCAATTGCAGCATCCGTCATGGCAGCTGGTTTAGCCACAGCAAGATGTCACTGAAAAAAATCCTCAAGCTCACCTACTACTGGGCGGCACGAGCGACATCCTCTGCGGCAATTAGAGAAACATCAGTCCACGAAGGTGAACAAACCAGTAGTAAAACTGTCGTGGACTGGTTCACTTTTTGCCGCGAGGTCTGTCTTCGTGTCGTCGAGGAACGGTGCAACAAGGGGATTGGTGGGCCGGGCATGACGGTCGAAATCGACGAGTCATAATTCGGTCGCCGGAAATACAACCGAGGTCGTTTGGTCGGGGGTAAGTGGGTGTTAGGCGGCATTTGCCGTGAGACAAAGGAAATTTTCCTGATTGAGGTGCCAAAGCGGGATTCAACGACCCTTATTCCTTTAATTAAGGAATATGTGGCCGCTGGATCCACAATCATATCGGACTGTTGGAAAGCGTATGATTGCCTCAGTCAGGAAAATTTTACTCATCTTACGGTAAATCACTCCTTAAATTTCGTTGATCCCACCACTGGCGCTCATACTCAAAATATTGAGTGGCAGATCAAGAGGAGTCTGCCGAGCACCCACGCTACCAGCTCTACCGACGGCTTCGGTTTCCGGTTGGCCGAATACATGTGGCGCCGTCAGAATGCCCTGGTCGACCACTTCGACCAAATCCTCAGTGACATCTTGCTGTTGTATAAACCACCAAAACGTTTTTGAATTGGACCGTCCCCGACAACTCTCACGACTACCCTAATTTAAGGCACTGCTCCGCAGAAACGCCAGACAAATAAATCCAAAGATAGAATCATAGTTAACCAACCAACACATTACCGTTTATTAATTAAAATAACTTCCAAGAAAAACGTCCCATACAAATATTCGATTAATAATGCAACATGATCCCTTACCTAAAACATACTCAAAAGCAACTGGTGACCCCAAGTTCAAATAAGGCAAAATGTCCATATCATCCAACTGCAATTTAAAGGGATTATTATACATTACATGGATGTTGGACTTCATTTCCCCTTATTTTTGCTGGGTGGCTAAAATAAGAGATGACTCAATACCCCCGCCGTACAGGCCCGTAGACTAGTTCAACCTGCTTATTATGCAAGGACGGTCAGTGTATTGAAACCATAACAGCCTATTATTCTTATAACATTACATTACCTTCATAAACGCACGTGGTTATTTTGTGGTTTGTTCGAATTTCCCTCCGTCCTCCCTCCCTCCCCTCCTCCCTTCCCAAAATAATTTCAGTGTACCCATTTCGAAAATGAATCAGTCCTAGCGATTTTTTCCTCTGCGCATGGACGCTGACCGACTGATTGGAGCGTTGAACAACAACACTCACACACACAAACAGCATAAACATGGCGGAGTTCGATGTCACTGGGAGTCAAAAACGGCCCAATTTTGACCTTTGTTTACAAACCGTTACGTTATTTTTCTCTCTTTTTTTTCTGGATGTATATATGCGGTAACCCTTCTTCTCAGGTAAGAAAAAAATTCAGTGGTTTTGGAGTTAATTAACGGCAGATAAATTGGTGGCGACGTCTGGAATATTACCCTTTCATTCATTCAAAAAATGCTGTCTGTGCTATTAATTGGTAGTGATATAAAATATGCGGTCATCGCTGAGTGATACAAAGAAAAAAAAATCACTGATAATATTATTATTAATAAAAACAACTTTACACAAGTGTTACATTTTGTTGAAAATCTGTGAAAGGAATGTAATTTTTATATCCTAAAAAAAAAAGGAAAAGATTCCGTATGGCGCTACCACTTTTTCATTCGAAATAAAATAATACAGTATCTAATTTACCTGATTGATTATCCCTTTTTGTAAAAATGAGTGAAAAAGTGGTGGCGCCATACGGAAAGTTATCCAAAAAAAATAGTCAATATTTTTTGTCAACTACAAATTATCAGTCACAGGTCATTTACATCATCAGACTCAAAGTCATTGAGCTGAATTTGCATTAATGTGTTTAATATTCAAAGTCTGAGTGTTGCGATCATGCATCAGCCTCCTCCCCCACCGCCTCCTTGACCACGTCCCGACCCCGCCTACCCTTTTATAAATAACGCACAAGTCAAGGGGGTTATCACACACAACTTTACAAGCTCCGGTTTCCACAATAAATATATATATTCCAAACTTACTTTTTGCATTTACTTTGTCAGCACATGTCTTGCACTTCACAACTACCGTATCTTTTTCAGGAAACGGTAAAATGGAGCAAAATGCGGGCAAAATTCTCTCGAAGAAGCAAGTCACTCCTCTCCGTCCATGTTTTTGAGAAATTCTGATACCGCATGCGTTTCTGAATGGGACACACGTGATTTATCAAGCTCGACTTTATCTATACGTTCAGCGTTGAATTTGGTTTAGGGTATCTGACGAAGTATTTAAATAGGAATCGCGCCCTCTGTCGGCAGATTGTAGAGTCTCCCGCGTAAAGTTAATGAGCCTGCATTAGATGGTTAATATTGATGCACTTGCTGGATGATTTTGATTAATTCTGGTTAAAAATACCACTCTATGAAAATACCAAGCGCAACAGGATAAAAAAATGAAATAAACAATATCCCCAAATACGAACCACACCACGAGAAATCCCAAAAACAAAAGTTGTCACTCACAAAGATGCAAAAAAAACAAAGAAATAATATTATTATATGAGTTTGTTTAACCATGATAATGCTGGAAAATTGCCCCTCGCTATGTTTATGTTGAAATAATATGTTTATGTTGAAGTTGTCTTACCATGTGTGTCCTCAAATGCATTTTGTTATTTTTAACCACTCGGGTAATTTTACATAACAATAAAAAACAGTTATTTTAGTAAGTTGCTGCTGGGGGATTAGCGAATTGTTTTTGGTTTGAAGTTTCTAATTCTAGATTCGCTTGCAATTCTTTTAACTGGCATTCGGCGAGAGCAGACAAGTGAAGGAGACCGTTGCAAATACGCCTAAAATAAAGCAGTAACGTTTTGTCACAAACTTCCATCCTGCCTGCGCCTCTTGAATTTCACCGACTCATGATTGTGTGTAGCAAATTTTCAGGCAGTCGACACTATTGGTACATACTCAAAATAATTATTAACATAAAACCTTACCTGGTAACGAGTAATGGGGAGCTGTTGATAGTTTAAAACATTGTGAGAAACGGCTCCCCTCTGACGACGTAGTTTTCAAGAAAGAAGTAATTTTCCACAAAGTAGATTTCGAGACCTCGGATTTAAAGATATTGAGTTCTTGAAATCAAGCATCTGAAAGCACACAACTTCGTGTGACAGGGGTGTTTTTTCTGTCATTATTATCTCGCAACTTCGATGACCGATTGAGTTCAAATTTTCACAGGTTTGTTATTATGTATGCATAATGTTGAGATACACCCAAGTGAGCAGACTGGTCTTTGACAATCACCAATAGTGTCCACTGCCTTTAACAGCCAAAGCAACAAACGTATTACCTTTCTCCAGACATAAAACTTTTCTCAAGAAAAATCCGCACTTACCATGTGTTTTTTGCAGTTTAACAAGTAGGTTTTATGATTATAATTATTTTGAGTATAATTACCAAACTGCTATAAGAAGAAATACCAGTCACAAATAATTGTAATTTGCCTGATCAAGAAAGGTTTTATGACGAAAATTATTTGGAGTAATTACCAATGGTGTCCACTGCCTTAAAGGCAGTGGACACTATTGGTAATTACTCAAAATAGTTATAAGCATAAAAACTTTCTTGAATACAAGTAATGGGGAGAGGTTGATAGTATAAAACATTGTGAGAAACAGCACCCTTTGAAGTGACGTAGTTTTCGAGAAAGAAGTAATTTTCGACGAATTTATTTCGAGACCTCAGATTTAGAATTTGAGGTCTCGAAATCAAGCATCTGAAAGCACACAACTTCGTGTGACAAGGGCATTTTTTCGTTCATTATTATCTCGCAACTCGGCTGACCAATTGAGTTAAAACTAATACAGGTTTGTTATTTTATGCATAATATGCAGATACACCAGGTGAGAAGACTGGTCTTTGACATTTTTTACCAAACTAGTGTCCAGTGTCTTTAAATAACAGGTTGGTGACTTTAATACTTCTTTTGTGCCTTGTTGTGTTCCAAAGGTCATGGCTGACTCAACAATGCATCCCGTTGTAATTACCTGGCTTGTAATAAATCCAAAGATTGAAAACCGGTGAACAAGGGCAGTGCATGTGAATTAGTCTCGATTCGAGGCGTTCATTTTGTTGGCGTAGTCGCCGATATCGCAACACGATTTTACTGGATAAGAGATATCTCTCACACACACATCTGGTTTCTTTCACTCCAGAGTTGTGTGTGCACCCACTTAATAAGCTCACACAGCATACAGTGAAAAATGCGACAGTCAAAAAAAGACGAAAATAATAGATTTCGAAGTCTCAAAGTTTGTACAGTATAAAGAACATTATTCATTGACACTTGAACTTTAATCCTCTGCTCAATTTTATAAAGGGAGTCCTTGGCCCCCGTAGGGTTCCTCCAAGCATCAATCTTGAAAAGTATATCCCTACACCTCTCAGCAAATAGGACCATTTTTAGGGCAAGTCAACGGGTCACAATGGGAGACTTTGGGACGCTAGGTGGCAGCAGACTTTTCAGGTAAATTCCAGGTTACGTAGTTCTGAGCATGCGCACATTACCGAAAACAATGGATTTTACCTGGTAAGTCATACTTTGTTTTTGCTCAAAGAAATTTAAGGGGTGGGGCCCAGGGGCTAAGCACCGGTGGGGGTCCAGGGGGTGAAGCCCACGGGAGCTATGAGCTTTTGGAGTTTTTGTGCCGAAAAAATCAAGCCTCCGTGTGCCTAAATACAAAGTTCAAGAAACACTAAGCATTTTTAATCAATATCAGTCATCTAATTTTACTGGAAAACTTATGTACAATATTGTGCGACTCCAAGAAAGTTTTAATCACACATCTCTTGAGTCTATCAGTGAGATGCTTCTCCCTCTTGTTGACAATAAACTGAATTTACGCTGACATTGTCGATAAGTGTTTTTGTTATCTGAAATTGCGAGCGTGAAGCATGACGCCATTACCGGGGCCCGCTTTAGGGCCCTGGGAAAACTTTATGTCATAGATGCTCTCAGGTGCAATCTAAGGCCTTCTCAGAGACATTTAGTGGACCCTTTAACTTTATCTGAAATGACTTAAAGTAATACGAATAATGCAGTAAAAGTTTATCCACAAAATAGTGTTGGGGCCTTGTGATAATTCTGGTACAAAATTTAAATGAAAAGGGAACATTCCTCTCGCCTTTTTAAAATTTTAATTTACCCGGGGGGGAGGGGTGGGCACGTGCCCCCTTGGCCCTACCCCCTGGATCCTCGCCTGGAATTACTCTATGTGATATTCCTTTTTGTAAACATAAGCAAAAAAGTGGTGGCAGAACACGGAAAGGTTTCCAAGACCACTAGTGCCTAGCAATAGTATGCCTTCACCATCAGCAGTCAAAATACTGTACAATAGCTATCACTGGTACATATATAGGCACTCTAGGTAGTACGGAAACCAGTCATCTCACCCCCTGACAAAGTGGCCCCCACAAAGTTGTCCCCTGCAAAGTTGCCCCCAGCAAGCTCGCCCCCTCCAGGTACAAACTTGCCCCCTAACAATGATGCCCCCAACAAAGTCGCCCCGGTCAGAGTAGCCCCCTGACAAGGTTTATTTCGTGTTTTGATAGTTAAAAGACAACATAACTTATGAAATATCTTTCTGGGCGCAACATAATACACCAAATCTGGACGATATGACGATATTATTATCAACACGATACAATATATTGTAACAGAATTTTTTTTTTTTAAGACGATATTTTCCAGGATTGTTGTACATGTTCATTTTTTTAAAAACCCCTTCGGGTTTTTTCCCAAGGAATTCTAACAAGCTCACAGGCAAATCATACTTAAAACATGAAGCCGTTAAACTTTGAGTTTTTTCTGACTTCAAATTTTTAATTTTGGCTCAACCCATATACTTTGTATATATTGTTACAGATGGGCTTCACATCTGGTTCACAAAGTATGCTAGCTTTGGCACCCTTGTAGGACGTACATGCTCGGTTGCATTCCCCACATGGATATTTAGGAGGGCGGGGGCCAGGGTTGGACTCCACATCACCTGCTTGAAGGATTGACTTGCAGGTAAATGAAATGACGCTGCCAATATACAACAACGAGATGATAGCAAGAACAATCCATAAGGATGACCCGGGGAGACAAGGATGATGAAGATGGCATGAACTTCTAGTTGAAGTTGACATAATCGTTTGAGTTGATCACATCTGTTATGGGTAGTACTAGTAGTAATGTGTGAGGGGCTGTTTTTAACCAAGAGTACAATTATCTGTTCGAAAATTATCCTTAAGAAATCATATACAGCAATCCTGTAACTCCGACTGTAGTGTGTAGAAGGAACGCTAGGACGCCCTCTGTTGGCAACACTAATTAATCATACAGATCGTCGACTTACATGACTCCATGATCGATAAAAGAGGAAAAATATCCAACACTGGATGAACCAATCCTATTGATAACAACACCAGTTGAACCGGAGGCGTTACTTTACTGGAATACGAAGAGATTACAGAAGAATTACAACCGGAGATTGGATCGAAAAGAAGAATAAATTTCCGCACTGAAAACACTGACTGAACCATTCGAGTCGGACGCATGCGCAACCTTCATTCGATAGCTGTCGAAAGCTGTCGAGAATTGTGGTGAGCGTTCACCAATAATTGGCCAAGCCAGCGGTAGCGGCGATCATACTTTGTTGTAAAACCAGAAATAATCGGGGCGGGACTACGCAATCTGAAATTGTTTGGATTACAAACAAGTTCGGGAGATCAGACAAAAACAGGTTGAAATGTAACCCTATTAAACTGTCAGTCTATGGTATATATATTTCTACCTCCATGAGTATACCAAGTGCTGTTTTTAGGCTTCCATCTTGCGCGCGGGAAATACTCGATATATCGAGTATACTCGATATTAAATTTTCGATATATCGGTTATGGGAAAAAACCGACATCGACGGACGTTAGGTGAAGGTGCTGAAGAATTGCACGTAAGTAGTAGACAAAATAATATTTGTGATGTTCTAAAACAAAACAGTGAGTTGATGGGGTTAAGAGGATTTTCTAGAAGAGGAATTGTACTTTTAAAGCTGTGTTTTAATTGAGCAAGGACAATAATAAAATCATGTGATTGTGAGTGTTGCCTCATTGCCATTTCGCGTGGGACTCGTCGTGCTGTCGTCGTACGTACATGTAGAAAGTCCCATTGACCAGTTATGATATATGTATGTGTCATGTGGGACTGTCCACACGACTTCCACACTATATCAACGGCTCCTTTTGGAACCCAAAGATAACTTTTTGGACTGTGACTTGGAGGGTACAAAAAGCCAACATTTTCCCCTTTATTTTGTTTTGTATAAAACTGAATCTCTACTGAATGTGATAGATAGTGATAAATGTGCTTACCAGGCAAACGGTATAAAAAATAGTTATTTTTTAAGAAATTACTCGGTCGTATTTTTGTTAAACTTATAAAATGCCTTTCTCACCATTTGCTTGAAATGTCAGTCCCTGTTACAAACATAATCTGGAATAAAGTTGCTCCCCAGTTATTGCTAGTTTTATATGGCAGTGGACACTATGTAGTTGCGATAACGTAACCCTCCTCCCGACGGGCCTGTGCGGCCGTCGGGAGGAGGGTTACATAATCGCAACCAACTATAATTGGTAATTACTCAAAATAATTATTATCATTAAACCTCTTTTGATTACGAGTGTGGCCATATTTCTCTGTGTTTTATCCTTTCTAACTCCTGCTGTTTTAGCTGGTCTCTTTTGCTGTATTATTGGTAATTACTCAAAATAATTATAAGCACAAAACCTTACTTGGTAACAAGTAATGGGGCGAGGTTGATAGTATAGATAAAACATTGTGAGAAACTGCTCCCTCTGAAGTGACGTAGTTTTAGAGAAAGAAGTAATTTTCCACGAATTGATTTCGAGACAACAGATTTAGAATTTGAGGTCTCGAAATCAAGCATCTGAAAGCGCACAACTCTGTGTGACAAAGGTGTTTAATTTTTCTTTCATTTTTATCTCCCAACTTTGATAACCGATTGAGTTCAATTGTTCAAAGGTTTGTTATTTAATGCATACGTTGAGATACACCAAGTGACAAGACTGGTCTTTGACATTTACCAAGTGTCCACTGTATTTAAAGTCCCATTGGTCATGACTTCATAACCATAGTAAGCCCTTCCTCCATGGTAAGCCTGGGCGATTCGGACTAGTGTTGTAGTCGCAGTTTTACCTCAGAATCAAACCTAATTGGTTAAATATGGAGTCATGGAAATAGCTTGGACCCCTTCTTCTATCAAGATGACATCACTGGGTGCGTTCGTTTAGCTTCCCTGGGTTGACCTTGGTCTTCCCCTGTACGTTCAAATTGACATCATTCCAGGGGCTCACCCGGATCAGCCCCCAATGCTCTGCTTGTGGAGTTGGTCACTTGGGGGTGACCCGAGGTGCATGCCGTCTGCACCACGAGAGGGCAAGTGTTATCGCTCGATTAGGTCTTGTCAGGGGCCCAACCGAGTGAGCATCGCGAGGTCGACCCAGGGAAACTTATCGAACGCACCCATAGTTAACTATGCCTGGGGCATAGCATTCGACTGTGCCCACCCTGAATGGTTCAAATACGTGTGTACGACTAGCGTTGTGTGTCACGGCGAGAACTGTGACCTTTCTTTGCAGACTACCTTTCACCCTAGTCAGGGAATAAAGATTAGAAGAATCTTTATTTGTAATAGGCCTTTGACTGCTTAATAATTGAGGCACATGTTATAAATTGTAGGCCCTCGGAGATGTAAAAACCATGACGCCCTCAGCTTGGCTGCGGGCATAGTCATGGTTTCCCTGAGAGCATAGTCATGGTTTTGACAGCACAGAGGGCCTATAATTACTGTGCCCCTCATAGCAGTCAATATTTATATTGATTGCTTAGTCAAGTCGTGACTACCATTTTTTCAACTACATAGTGCATCTTTAATCTTGTACAATCTGGTCCAGTAGAAATTTGGATGAACAAGCCGTGTGTAGTCTTTAGGATTATCCCCTCAAATTTGAGCCCTGATAATATAAAAATCAATTATAAGTTGAAAACTTGAGAGTTTACCAAGCCATTGAGCAGTTGTTATTATATAATCAGCAAGGCCAGGCAGCTTGTGCTTTACCTCTGGGGAAATGTTTGAGAGATGATTATGTAATTGTTTACTACAGTACATGTAAACCATAATGTAATGCTGATGTTTATTTGCCTGCCTTTCTTTGTTCATTGCAGATCTTGTGGACAGCTCTGTGTGCATTTCTTTATGTCAATAAACTCTGCACTTGTGTTGGAGCACAGTTGGTCTTTTCTCAATGCTATGTCTATGGTTTGGAGTTGCTTTGGAAGATCACTGATTTGGAATTCACTGAACCATCATCAGAGGGGAAAGACTACACAGCATTTTGAATAAAGACCAAGTTTGATTTGGAAGGTATGTATTCATATTTAATGGTGGGCAATGAAATTTTTTTTTTAAGTCCACGAAGGCGAGCAGATTAATGGGGCCATATTGCTGAAGTGTTGTGTTTCTTAGGTAGACCTCCTACCTACATATAGTGCAGCTCGTGGAAGACTAATTGTAATACTAGGCACATTCTGTGGCTTCCAGCAGAGTTTTCCGCAATTGAAAGGCGAAACCATAGAGTTATCCGAGCAGAAGGAGAGGTTTCTCTCTCTCTTTCCACCTTTGATGTTGTTTTTCACCACTCTAATTCTGACATGACATTTTAGGCACTAGGTTCTCACAGACAGGCTGTTCATCTGAGTGGGGTGGGATAATAAAGACCCTCCTGACCATTCAACCCCATGTTCTTAACACCCAAGAAGTAAAGAAGAAGTTTGTCCCTCTTTCCACCTTTGATGTTGTTTCTAACCACTCCAATTCTGACACAATTTTACGGGCTATTTTAGGCACAAGGTAATCACAGACAAACTATTCATCTGAGTGGGGATAAACTGTGGATAATAAAGCACCTCCAAATCATTCAAACCCTTGTTCTCAACATCCAACAAGAAGCAAAGAACAAGTTTCTCTCTTTTTCCACCTTTGATGTTGTTTTTAATCACTCCAATTCTGACATGATTTTACAGGCCATTTTAGACACTAGGTAATCACAGACTGACTGTTCATCCATCTGAGTAAGGATAAGCTCCAGACCATTCAATCCCATGTTCTTAACACCCAAGAAGAAGTAAAGAACAAGTTTCTCCCTCTTCCCATGTTTGACCATGGATGAACAGGAAGAATGTTATGACATAGTCTCTTTTGTGTCCAACCTTGTGTTGTTAAACCTGCCCCTTCCCTATATCCCCTTTGTCTTCTCCTTCATTGTCCGTCCCTTGCTTTGCTGTTTACTTTCTACCCCTCTTTCATTTCTACCCCTCTTTCCATTATTTGGTTATACTTGACTGCTTCTGATACAACCTGCTTCTGATACATCAGTATGCATGTTGACGTGTGTTGTGTTGTCAATATCGTTCCAGAAAGACTCCACTAGGATAAACAAATCAGGCCATGAACTACTGTTTGAATATTGGTCCTCTTGGTTGGTAAGCAACTTGCTCGGCTGTGTCACTTTTCTCAAAAATATAACCAGATATTATGTGCAGAAAAAGTACTTATTATGTGTAAGACAGGTGGTGTTTCTCTTTATTGGGCTAACAAAGAGAAAGACTTTTTTGAAGCTACAGATGTCTATTATAGTTGTTAATTTGTATCAACTTATTTTATTTCCTCAGAGGAACATCAGTAAAAACATAGCAGTCACCTACAGCAAGAGTCAGTGGTTACATCAACAAGATGATTGGTGGGTCCATCAAGCAGGGACTGATGGAGCGACTGATCACACTCTTTGCTGTTACCGTAATACAGTCATCCAACCGGTATCATGCAGTCAGTTGTAAGTTTTCTTTAGGGAAAATATTCTTGCTCTTTATTTTTTTATTTTAGGCCCCCAAAAGAGGAAGAAGAGAAGAGAAACTACAGATGAAGTGTTTGTCCAGGAACACCTGAGCATTAAAGTTACATATACGAAAATAAAATAATAATAGAATATTGAAGTCTTATATACTTTAAACATTTCGATTTTGGCTGTGCTCCACGGTCATAATGGGTTGATGTGGCTGGCATGCCTGCTTCTCGAACACGATGTAGCCGCATCCTTTGCAATTCAGCTCTAAGCTGCGAGTAAGGATGATTAGCCCTCCAAATTATTATTATTATTGTTGTTGAACGGCACATATTTTGTACGGCCTCTCATTTTTAAACACAGCCCATATCAATTACAACACAACACACAGGACCAACGGCTTTGCGTCCCATTCGAATGACGAAGCAATGGTTAAGTGTCTTGCTTAAG
The DNA here is from genome assembly GCF_902459465.1 of Asterias rubens. Classification (NCBI taxonomy): domain Eukaryota; kingdom Metazoa; phylum Echinodermata; class Asteroidea; order Forcipulatida; family Asteriidae; genus Asterias; species Asterias rubens. Next base: position 4,030,640 of record NC_047068.1, on the reverse strand, counting down.
GGATGTGACGTCATTTGACATTTGATGGAGTCTTTAGAACGGGATGTTAAATTTGTTGAATTTGCCGTGCGCGAGGAAGACGTCGTTGCACCAAGTCCAGGCTGTGTTCCAGGCCCCAAACCAAGTCGGGCAAGGGCCTTCCCTTTAGGTCATGCTTTAATAGTGGACCTTGTCTTCCAGGCAGGCTCGTGGGGGACAGAGCAAATTACGCATCCCAGCTTGAATACATACAAAGTTTCAGCTTGAGCACATATTTTTTCCTGTAATTATAATAATAATAATACAGACATTTATATTGCGCAGTGATCTATATAAATAACACCTTGATGATTGACATGTAGTGTTTATAACAGAACTTTACAAAGAGATACAGATATATATGTGGACAGTTTTATATTTAAATTTTCCGTCCTTTCCAATTTAGGTTTAGAGGCCAGACTGGTGGTAACTAATGATGGGCCAACAATTCTCGGTTCAAACACAACATTTAGAGCAACTCTCAGCTTCTTGGGCCAGAAAGATGAACGACTGCCCACTCTACACCAGGAAAAGATGTTATATGATTATTCCTGGGAGCAGACAATCTGCGGGATGGTACAAACCGTTCACATGAAGCAAAACCTAACGTGTAACTACACACAAGTCTACTCTTGTCCAGAAGACGAAGGGCGACACTCGCTGAAAGTTACTGTCAGAGTTTGGGAATTAATTGGGTATCGTCGCATTGCAGTAAACACATCAGAGTTTGTAATAACAGGTAAGAGCTTTTCTATAGCCCTATTCGCACTGGGCTTAGTTTGGGAAAACCATGGGCAAACTAACTGAGCCAATAGGTAACTTACCAATTTTAAGTCCAGTGCGAACCGCCTGGGTAACTTTCCCGACCGGCTAATAACTTAACCATGCCTCTTGGGTAGTTTTACCAAGCAAAATGTGCCTAGAAAGATTGACCAGGGGGCCGATTTCTCATAGAGCTAAGATTGATTTTAAAAATGTAAATAAATTGCAGTTGCTAAGTGCTGGTGGCACAAAATAAATTTTTCACAAATCCCTTAAGCCATTTGAAAAAAAATAGTTTGAACAATTATCCACAGATCATTTGACACATGAATTTCTCACTATTTAGTGAATTTATCAATTGGACCCATTAATGGGTTTATCTTTAACTTCATCTCACTATTTATCATAAATGCCAAACAGTGGAATAAAAGAAAAGCACTGTAATGCTCAGCTCATGGTATCAATGGTAAACAGTGTAGCTTATAGCGAACTCTCCATGTTTAAAGGAACACGTTGCCTTGGATTGGTCTACCTTGTCCATGAAAAGCATTTGAAACTGTTTGTTGTGAAATAGATATGGTTAGAAAGAAATTTTAAAACTAGAATATAATTAATCCACACAAACATGCCTCGAGTTGCATGGTTTTCCTTTTACTTTGCAAACTAACGTGGTCGGCCATTTTATGGAGTCAAAAACTTGACTCCACGAAAGGGTGTGCCGCGTTAGTTCACGACGTACAAGAGAAACCATGCAATTTTGAGGCATATTTGTGTGGAACATTATATTCTACTTTTAAAACATCTTTCTAACCATTATGCATTTTATAACAAACGGTTTCAAACGCTTTTCATAGACAGATTCGTCCGATCTGAGGCAAGGTGTTCCTTTAATCATGTTTGTGATTATGATCAGTAATGTACACATATTCACAATGTATCTGACTACTGCTGGAATTTGTCCTTCCTTGTTCATACATGTATTATAGTGTAAAATACACTGCACTGCACAATAGAACTTGTGTCTCCTGGTACCCTTGAACTGAAACCCTTTTATCTATAAAAAAGAAATCCATGTATGGTGACTCATTGTGATCAACCACCAAAATTGTGGTTTTTTTTAGTTGTTTATTTTTTATTAATACATCCAACAGTAAAATGTTAGTGCAAATAACCTGCGATGAAAAGTAAACAAAAAGAAATGTTAAGTTTTTGATGTGGGAGAGAGGGTGAGAACAGAAATGTCAAGTTTTTGAGGTGGGAGAGAGGGTGAGAAAAGAAATGTCAAGTTTTTGATGTGGGAGAGAGGGTGAGAAAAGAAATGTCAAGTTTTTGATGTGGGAGAGAGGGTGAGAAAAGAAATGTCAAGTTTTTGATGTGGGAGAGATAGTGAGAAAAGAAATGTTAAGTTTTTGATGTGGGAGAGAGGGTGAGAAAAGAAATGTTAAGTGTTTGATGTGGGAGGAAAATTCCAATGGGGGGGGGACCACACAAGGTAGGGACTGAAAAACCCATTGCACATGCAAGGCTCCATTCTGAGGTGGGATTCGGACCAGGATCCATGAGAGGTTAAAGGCAGGGAAAGAAACCATTGCTGAGCCAGCTTGATCACCTACTAATATACTTGCCTGTGCTTTTGAAAACTAAATACATGTAAAGAGACATGTTTTCACGAAGAACTTTTCGAACAAAAAGTAAACAACAGTCGCTTGGCTGGAACATTTTTTTATCAAGTAAGAAACCATGAAGGAAAAGACTTTGCAAATTGTAAGTAATTTTAACCCACGTTCAACCCAGAATTTGTTTTGTGGTGCAGGCTGGTACTGAATGCAATCACAAAGGAAGTTTACATTGCCTGTGGGTTCAAAATTTCAAAATTTGGTTTTTATGAATTTCTCTTTATTATTGATAACAAGCTAAGGTTTTTAATGCAAAGTTTGACCTTGTAGAAATAGCTGATTTAAAAAGGGGATCACACGCCAAATCCAGTTTTGTGATGAATTCATTTGACAACTGATACAGCCTATCAGTGGGGTAGAGAGTGTTCAAATGGTATAACATTTCAATTTATTTGATACCCTTTTAAAGTGACACTTGAAACATGAAACACCATTGTATGTTAACAACATAACATATTCCATACTGCATGGAGTCTAATTGTTAGTCGAAACGTAAAATTTTATTCTGTTTTGATTGACTCATAGAAAATCAGTGAACTGAAAACGCATCTGTACAACATTTGTTACATACAATGTACCAATACTTTGATGTTACTAAAATGTCATAGAGAACGTTATTGTTCACATCATTTTAATGTGAAATAACAATATTTTTGTACGCGCTGTGATTAAGTTTTCTAAGTAGAGCATATTTAAAATGCTGTTTATTATAATTATTACAATGTTAAGAGAATCATATCTTAGTTTCCACTGTTTCACAAGATAAAAACTGTATTTATTGAAAAGTGTGTACATTGCATGGAGACCCTCTTGAATTACAAACATGTATACATGTAAATTGAAACTAAAACCACACTTCCTCCATTGTAGTTGTACATTGCCCAATGGAGAACCTACGTCATACAGTTTTTCCTTATCAGAACTGATTCAGGCCAAATACAGATTAATTCTAACCACACTGACCGCATTTCACCTTGTGACGGAAAATGCATGTTGCCAAAATACATCCTCACTTTTAAAGGGTGGCTGCAGTGGTTTTTTTTATAATTTAAACGATTAAACATGACTTTTTAAAGCCATTATACACTTTCGGTAAACAGTATTGTCCAAGTCCCACACTTTGTGTATCACAACTTATACATAAAATAACAAACCTGTGAAAATTTAGGCTCAATCGGTCATCGGAGTCTAGAGAAAATAACGGAAAAGCCCAGTCTTGTTTCCGCGCGTTTCGCGGTGCCATGACATGTGTTTCAAATAAATCCGTAATTCTCGCTTACGAGAATTGATATTGTTTTAATGTTTTCTCAAAAAGTAAAGCATTTCATGAAACAATATTTCAAGAGAAGTCTTTTACCATTACCTTCTGTAAACCCTGTAAATTATTTGTAAATCTGTGATATTTGTTTTTGATTTTTTTCTGTACTGAAAGTGTATAATGGCTTTAAACCTGAAATATTTGTTTATATTTTTTGTTAAATGCGCAAGTATTTTAAAAATGGTTTTCAAGAGATTAGGGGAACCCAGCCCGCCCTTAGAAGGGAGCCTTCATTTGCATAAACGTGACGTCATGTTGGTAACCCGAGCCATCTGGCCCCCTGGCTGTGTGCATATAGAGACGTGTGCACTGTGTGGCCTGGTACCTAGTTAGGCCTAGTTAGGGACCAAACTCTTTTTGCCTACGATATGTTTGAATTCCCGACGTGATGTCGATGGTAGGGGGGAGGGCGGTAAAAGGGGGGGGGGGGCATGACTTATTCGCTAATTCCGCAAGTGAGATATGTCGGGGGGAAAAAAAAACATTTTGTTGATGTTCAATACATATATTAGAAATAAATGACAGCAAAATTAACTGTTTTATTTTAATTCACTGCAGCATCCCTTTAAAAAAATGAGAATGACTTCCTATTGTTTGACCTGCCAAATCTTTCTTGATACTTCTTTACTACATCTAAAAACTCCTTGGTAATATACTGACTTCCTATTGTTTGACCTGCCAAATCTTTCTTGATGCTTCTTTACTACAACTAAAAACTCCTTGGTTGGATACTGCTCTAGAATTGCAAAGGTCATGAGTTTGAATCTCACCCAAGTAATATGTAATGTATGCCTCTGATTTTTTTCACAGAACTTGGGTTAGAGGAATATATCTATATCTACTGAAGCTCCACTGAGTTTCTGCATTTCTATGTTTTCTTCTTTGTAGCCTTTGACCTAGAGTGGCTTTTAGCCTTGGTTTCCGCGAAATTGCATAAAATAAGAAACATGTTTTAAAGTACTGAGTAGGCCTACACAGTGCTAAACACACATCGGTGTATATGGGTAAAAACAAATATTTATATTCTTCATCCCGATGCAAATTTAAAACCTATTAAACTAAAAACTCTTTTGTTTTCGTTTTACAGAAACAATCAATGCCAATCTTAGCATATCACCAGGAGCATTCTGCAATTCATCCAGCGGTAAAGAATCCTGTACCTTGGTAGCAACCAACCAGTCTGTTGACATGAACGTCAACATTTATGACCCAAGTGACTATTTTAAAGGAGCAGTCTTGATGTATGACTGGGTGTTTGGTGACGGGTATACACAAGTAGGTCTGGATGAGGTGAGTAACAGGCCTGGAATTTCATCTCTGAATGGGCAAGACCATTTTCATTTTACAAAGGGCACTTCCATCGGTCTATGATAAACTTTTGAAGGGGCACCAAGGCCAATACCAGGGGCAACAGAGGACATGGCCTCCATAAGCCTTTTCGAGGTATGGTGGCCACTAAAGGAGTGTACTGTTTGGTTTGGTTGTATTGACCCAATTCACCTGACGTCATCATCACAATAATCTGAATAATCTTAGATGCGCCATTTTGGTGGGCAAAGTCACTATGCGTTATTCAGTGAAGTCCGCATTTTAGGCGACGCGGCATTTACATGTAAACCAATTGACCACCAAAATGGTGAGCATGGCACAGTCGCCGCATGTGACTTGCGCGCCAGGGGTCAAACCAGACAAATTTGGCCAAAACAAATAGTGTTATAGTAATGTGTCCATCATATCTCATAATGGCTTATGGCTGGCCTGCGTCATTGAAGTCCTGGTGTAAATAGGAAAATCAGTGCAAGTGCTGCTGTATGCCTGCGACAACTTTTGTGACTAGTGCAGGAGCCAATTTTTTTTTTAATGTGTTTTTTTCCCGATACGAAACAAAATCTAAGGGTTGTTGAAGGGTAGGCATACCCAGAGATGTGGGGACTTTTAAACACAATGAAACCCATTTCAGCGTTTTTCGTTGTTAAACTGGGTCCCCACTAAGTGATTCTATAGAAAGGGAATAATAGAACAACAATAGAAAAAGTCCCAAAAAATCTGTGTGCAAAAGGGAGGAACTTCTTGTGCAAAGTGTGTTTTTCATTTACAAGGTGGAATGCGGTCAGTATGGTTGGGTGTAATATCTGTGATTGACCTGAATTAGTTCTGATAAGGAAGGAGTTCTTGCCGTAGGTTTCACATTGGGCAATAGGAAGTGTGGTTTCAGTTTCAATTTATACAATTGTAATTAAAGAGGGTCCCCCATGATTATAGCCACTTAAGCACTCTCTTTCCAATAAATACAGTCTTTATCTTATGAAACTGAACTGAGAAAACATATGTGAGTCTTATTTTCTCTCGCTTTAATGGTGTGAAATGCCATTGTGTTTAACACTCCTTCCAGAGTAAATTTTAGATAAATCCAAATGCCATTAACGACGCCTTGTTTCAAGTAATCTGATGATGTTTAATGTTTCAAATATCACTCTCAAAGAGTATCAAGAAATGACATTTTAAACCAATTTAATATAAGGTTTTTATCAAACTAACATTCAGGTAAGTAAATTAGCAGGGAACCAGTCACATGGTACCTTGGCTGGTAACCTTTTTCTGCTTAGCAAAACAGTCCCTGTGGTGGTAGTGGTTTCTAGTAAGTGCTTAACACCATCATAAAGGGTCATCTGCATGCACTATAAGTAGCACTGAACTTCATTTGCTCATCCCTAGCACCTTTGTTGAAGGCAAACGTATCAAGCGTGCTCATTGGTTAATGCTCAGTCCCATCACGCATCACACTCACCAACACACACACTGCACGCATGATGTACTTCCTGCTCAAGAATCTGCCCAACATGATTAGCCCATCCCATCTGTCTTGTATAGACCAGGGCCGCTGGGGTCGAGCGAATGAATTTCATTTTTAAATTTTTTTTATTTATCTGGATTTTGAACCAGATGTTTGTGTAATACTATGTCTTCTCCAGTAGTTTGTGATGCGGACAACATTTCATGTTGCGATTTCAGGGACTACATGTACATGTATGCTGCAAAATTACGCTAAACCAAGACTACACTGAACTTAAAGCTTTTTCCCTTTTTGCAGCCATTGAATTCTCACAAGTACACGAGATATGGGAATTATAGCATAACTGTTAACATTACTGCCATCTTCTACAACAACCGCAAATCTTTATTGGGAGAGACTACTAAAAAGGGAACAGTGACTTACAGAATACAGACGATGGGTAAGTGTTCATGTAATGTGAGATCAACTTCCATCAAAATCTATTACTTGCACAAATGCATAACCGTTGAGTGGCCCATGCAAATGGACCTTTCGAAAACAGAGCCTGAGGAAGTGACATAAATTAAAAATTACAGAGCGGAAATGTTTTACAAGGGTAGTGATGACCTCGCTTGAAAGATTCTTTTTATCAAAAGTAGGATGTCCTTACAATGTGTATGTTGAAGAGAATTGTGGTTTTTATAGCAGCTACCTCATTACTCCACACGAAGATGTGTGCTTTCAGATGCTTGATTTCGAGACCTCAGAATCTAATTCTGAGGTCTGGAAATCAAATTCTACTTCTTTCTCGAAAACTATGTCACTTCAGAGGGAGCTGTTTTGTACAATGTTTTATACTATCAACCTCTCCCCATTACTCTTAACCAAGAAAGGTTTTATGCCAATAATTATTTTGAGTAATTACCAATAGTGTCCACTGCCTTTAAGATATGATGCATTGTGAAATTTAATAATACACTAAATTACATTTATCAAGTTAATTGAGCAACAATGTAAGTTATAATGTTTGTAAATTCAGTTTTCAAATTTGAGATTTATTTTGTTGTGTTTTGTCACACTGTAGATGCAATCAGGAATCTGACAATTCATGGAGCGACTGATGTGGAAGTTGGAACCAAAAACCGCTATGAAATAGTTTGCAATGCTAGGTAGGAATAAATGCTATTGTAATTTGACTACAATACAACATTTTCAACACTAGGTGGCAGCAGACTTACCTATCAGTTTTATCAAACAATCAGTCAAAGGTCAATTGTTGAGCGTCAATAATTTGTTCTGAGGCGCTGAGGCACAGTTGAATGGTTAGTAAAACTGCTGGAACAGGTGAGCTTTAAGGAATGTCTTGAATGAGGCGAGTGAGCTGACATCTCTGATCTGAACAGGAAGCTTATTCAACATTTTTTATGATCTCTCCGCAAAAATCAGAACTAGATTTTTGGAGGTCTCGAAATCAAGCATCTGAAAGCACACACTTCGTGTGACAAGGGTGTGTTTTTCTTTCATTATTATCTCGCAACTTCGACGACCAACTGAGCTCAAATTTTGACATGTTTTTTTTTATGCATATGTTGAGATACACCAAGTGAGAAGACTGGTCTTTCACAATTACCAATAGTATCGAGTGTCTTTAACTCTGCTGCTGACTTTGACAACACCAGAGCTTCGTCTGTTGAACTAAACCACTTGGCCACAAAAAGCTTTGAGGTCTGGCATTTGCACCCCCCAAAAAACCCTAATCAATAATTGTTATAATTATCAATTTATCACTAAAATAAGCGGTTATTGAAATCGGGTGAATGGGTCAATATCATTTCTTTTCTAACAAATTCCTCAATTTCCCTCTCTTTGCAGCCTACCCTTATCTCTGTGTTGGTTCGTGGTGGAAAAATCTCATCCTTATCCACTAACCCTCTCCACTACTCATCCATGTAAACGAGTAGTTCTGACGAATCGAACCAGGCTAGAGGTTTATCCACAGTTTAATGATACAAGGACCTACAGTGTAGGGGTGTATGCACAAAATGCAGTCAGCTTCTCCCAGACCTACAAGAATGTCAAGTCAATCTGTAAGTATGTGTACAAATGTAAAATGAAGGTTCTAAGTAAGTAAGGTTTGCAATGACACCATGTCAAAATCTCCTTTGCGAGTAGTGGTGGCTCTGAGAAGAGCAGGTTGGTTCTGCTCGACGTTTCGGTCAGTGAGCTCCGACCATCTTCTGAAGAATTTTGAGATTTAATTTATGCACGAATCATTTCTCAGATTTCTGAGGGTTGGTTTCCATTCAAGACTGCTGTGGCCAGAAATGCGGTCGGTTAGTACCTGCTGTCACTTCACAGATCGTAATGGATTTGACATTCTTCAAAAACATACTGTGACAGTTTGTTGCTGTTTTCTCAGCAAGTGTGTAAACACTGTATTTACCTTTGCTTCCCAGAATACTGGATACCAGCCAACATACTTTGTCACCTACCATTTGTGACTGGTTTCCTGTATAGTTTTTCTAAGCAGAAAACTTATAAGAACTATTTTCTGCTTAGGCAGAAATGAGGCCATTAGTGCTAATGAAGTTTTTTTTCATTTTAATTGTGTGTGTAATCAGTTAAAGACGATATCTTTTCTGAGCAAATTGCATTTGTCTTGAAGGCATGTCAAGTGTCAAATGAATAACTTGGCTGCGTTATGCACTAATCAATCGTGCAATGATTGCCTGCTATTCTCATGTGAAACCCATGACAGTGATGTTTCAAATTACCCTTAAAGATGGCCAGTTTACTTAGCCTGGGCGACAATTGTCCGAGTCGTGACTATCGATTGCTTAGTCGGGTTACAACTACTGTTTTTCAACTACTCGGTTATCGTGAAGCCACGAGTACTACAACCTACCTACCTAGCTCACGGCCATTTACGACAACATAATTTACTTACGAAACACAATCACACATCGGACACACAATCCTTCAATCCTTTTAGCAAACAATATGCTGCAATGCATCTTTGGAATTAAAAATTAGTAGCGACTATTGTCAAAGTCTTGACTATTTGAGGTGCGACTAGTCGCCCAGGCCTACATTTATCGCAATATTTCAACTTATCTATACTGAAAAATGTAACATATCTTTCTATGTTGATTTTCTACAGCGATGGTTCCCCAGAGAGTAACTGGTCTTACCCTTGGCATCTTGGTTGGTATCGCATTCTGCTTACTCTGTATTGCCGTTTTGACCAGCTACGTCAGGAAACAGGCAAATAAACACGTTGAGGTGGCCAACTTTGACTTCCAGAATTCTGTGCGCCGCAAGCCAAGTACGAGCTTGCTACTGCAGTCTGGATACGAAAGTCGGGAGGACATACCATTTGCCAAAGACACAAACAAAAACCGGATGTTATGATGAACCAAACTGTCTTACCAAAAGGAAGGGTAATGTGTTTTTTAGGAGTTATTGCCAAACTCACGAGGCCAGATGGTCACTTCTAGGTGAGAGCTATATCAAACTGATTTGGGCTATCAACCCAAATCAACTGCCACCATCGGCACATTGCCACTACTCCTGGGGCTGAACCAAGGTTTACCCCCTTATCAGTCAATAAGGATGTAGAAATGGGTATCATCTTATAAAGGAGCCTGGTTGGTAGAGGAGAATGCACTACCTTCCCAACTTTTTGTGAAGCAATCATGGTAAAGTGCCTTGCTCAAGGGCACAAGTGTCAGGACCTGGAATCCAACCAACACTCTGCTGCTGGCAGTACCAGAGTTTGGATCCGGTATTGAACTAGACAGCCTAGCCACGACACGCCTGAGAATGTGGACTGTGTTGAAAGTCTCTTAGCATTACCCTATGATTCTGAGAAACAGGAAAGTATATTGAGCTTAGCCATCAAGGGTGACAAAGGGATTGAGTAGCCCTTTGAATTTCTTTATTTAATAGACCTCATGTGATGCACAAGATGTCACTGGAGAAGAACATATTGTGCAGGTCAATGGAGGTCACTATTTTGTCTACACAGCGCGCGCCGCATGTACATAGGTCCGCATTTTATACTATTTCATCATTGTTTAACCTTATGGCATCGATTAAATGCTTAATGGGGTCACTCACAACTGTCAGCATTTTCATGAGCATACTATAATTCAAACACTTATTTGTATGTCAGAAGCACTTGCGCATTGCTTGCTTTGTTAGTTTCCACTCTGATTCACGTGACAAATTATGTCTATTGCTGGCATGAGACAAATTTGGGGAAAAAATCTGTATTTGAGTTCATTTTAGAAAAGGCAGGCTTAAGATCCCCCCCACTCCAATTTTCAGCGTTTGATTTGTACACTTGTGAAAATGTTGATATTAGTGAGCAACCCTCAAGAAAGGAAGAGGTTCCTACAGTCCTTGATCTTCCCACTTCTCTTGGTCTTGGTGTAAACTTCAAATTATATTTTGGGTATAAGTATTTTACTGATTTTTTTACTTGTCTAAAGAGGACTGTACACTTTCAATAGCTGAAATTAATATTGCAATGTAAGTTTTTGATAGCATTTTCAACAAATGTGCCAAGTGTATCCATAGTATTGCATGGTTTATTCATTGTGTACATAATATACATGTACAGCTGTAAATATTTAAAAAACATGCTCCACCTTGTATGCTTCTTATGTATTACCTTTATATTATTCAGTATTATATGAATAACATTACTATGCATTTCAATTCGAATGACACTAAATTAGATACAGTTGCCTGGGTACGGCCTCTGCAAATCCATGCAGAACTGTTCTTCAATTCTGTGGTTGGTAATTCCTTGTGCAATACACTTTAATACTTTTTTTTTTCGACGATCAATGCAGATGTTTTACTATTTACCAAAATGCAGATTCTGTGCTCAGATTAGTCAAAGACTGCTACGAAGAAGAGTAAAGATACATTCTTCTTTTTGTTTAATAATTAAATATTTATTATTTTTTGTTTGCAAAAATAAGTCAAAGGAAGACTGATTCATCCTGATTTGAACAAACACATTTTCAAGAGCTCCACTTGAACCTTTATTAATAACATTTGTGTAGTTATTGAGATTTGTTTGTTTTGTATTTCACTTAATTTTTGTTAAATTTTTGTTATAAGAATATCAATATTTGTAATTTATTTGTTGTTGTATTCGTTTTTGGTAAAGTCTGTATTTTGTCAAGTGATGAAGACTTCATCAGTAGGTATAATGTACAAATATAACATGGTTTGAGGGTGACTAGTCGATATTAGCTACCCGAGGTATTGGAAGTTGACAAACTTCTTCCAATACCGAGGGGAGCTCATCGACTAGTCACCCGAAAAAAAAACATGTTATATTTGTTGTACTATACTATATACATATTAAGTTACCGGAACATGAGTTTTGAGCAAGAAAAAATGATGACAGTTTATGTATATGGTGGATTACATAAAGTGCTTACACTGCAAGCAACTGTTTTCAGCAAAAACCATTTGTGTAATGTTCATTTAACACCTTAGCTACTCTGATATTCACATACTGCTCTATCTAGAAGAATGCATCTTTGGGTTCTGCCCATATATTGACTTTGATTGACTATTAAATGTACGTTTAATTTTATTTTCTGATGTTTTGATTACTGCACTCATAATGACATAAACACAGGGGTTCATTTTAATGATTGAATGTTTTTTATTTATCAATTTCTGGTTGATAATTTGTTGTTAAATACTGTACTCAATGTGTTCAATATTTGGTAATCTTTTAAGTCACTTGGAAATAGAGTTTTTTTTTCTTTCAAACATAAGAGTATATGCTTACAAACAATAAAACAATTTTTTTAGTAATTGGTTGTCATGATTTATATGTTTAAAAAATATATAAAGTTGTTTGGGGGGCTGACTCCGCCTACCCCTTGTGTGACGTCAATGGAGGCAGACTTTGCCTGCAATGCGTATAGTAAACACACGTGCAAAGTACATTCGTCCAAGTCGTGAGTTGGTACATTTCAAAAAGTGTTTTTCTGCATTCAGCAGCAATACACCTGGTCGGCATTGCCGGAAAAAAAAATAAAAAAATTCTTTTGAAACGTACAAACTCTCGACTTGGTCCGTACATGTACTTTGCAATGGGAGACTTTCTGGGACGATAGAGGGCAGCAGACTTACCGGGTAAATCCATTGTTCTCAGAATTATGCGCATGTTCAGAACTACGTAAACAATGGAAACTTACCCGGTATGTCTGCTGCCACCTAGCGTTGGAAAGTCTCCTATTGTGTTTACTTTGCGCATTACAGGCAAAGTCTGCCTCGATTGACGTCACGAACAGTGCCCTCTGGGGTCGGGGTCTACTCTTAAATTTGTAAATAACATAAGAACTGATTTTTGTAAACCTTAGTTAACTGTTTATTCACATTCCACTCATCAAAACACATATATTAGTGACAAAAGCTTTATTTTGAAAAAATACCACTTCCAGCTGACTTTAATAAAATTAAACTGCGCAGCTTCATTGCAATAGAAGAAAACAAATAATGGGTTTGTCCCCTTAATTTAGTTTGTAACATTAAAAAGGGAGTCAATGTATGGTGAAGAGGTTTTCAACTAGTGGTTTAATCCCAACGAGGCCTGGTTCTTGATAATTTTACCGAGACGAAGTTGAGGTAAATTATCCAGAACCCGGCCTCGGCGGGTTCAAACCACTAGTTGAAAACCGATTCAACATACTTTGATTCCCATTCATAAATACCTTTTCGGTCAAAAACATCATCACTTTTTGGACAAAAAGTAAAATAAATGCAAAAATTATAATTGTTAAATGATTTCTTTCAACACGACACCCCTCCAGCTATGAAATGGTTAAGCCCTCTGCCGCCCTTGGGTAAACAACTCCATATAAGGGAATACTGTAGGCGTCGCGCGTATCGCATGATGTGGCACAACTGTTTCAGCCGTTGCTCTCGACCAATAGGAATGAAGAAACTGTCTTATAAGAACAGCTGCAAGGTCGCGTGTCACGCCCATGAATTAACACTTTTTACCGGTCATACACAAAGGTTTATATACACCCACGTGACGCGCTCTCCACCAATAGGAATAGCGAAACTGTCTGAGGTGTTTATGAATAACCGTTTAATAGATGTATCAAATCAAATAACATTAAATAATGTACGTCCTACAAATTTAGCTGTCACCCCCAAAGTTTCATCTTAGAGGGGGCAGGCCTAAGAACGAGCCTGTGCTGTTTTTAATATCAAGTGACAACCAATAACTTTAAAGGCACTGGACACTATTGGTAATTTTTTAACAAAATTTTGACTATACAAACTTATGTGGAAACGAGCAATGGAGAGCTCTTGATAGAATAAAACATTGTGAGAATACAATTTTGTGAGATGACAAATTGAACCAACATTTTCACGAACTCGTTATTTGATGCATGTTTGGATACACCAAGTGAGAATACTTAATTGCCTTTGACAATTACAAAAGGTGCTGAGTGCCTTTAAACAAAGATAAAGACTACATTGCAAGTGTTAAAAACTTTGCAGTTATTTGAAGATTTTAACTTCCTTGCTGGGCCTAGTAACACTGCTGAATACAATTCCTATCAGTTACAGGTAAAGTACCGCTACATGAACACGGTTTGTTGTTGAATTGCTTCACCTAAAAAGCTTGTAGGTTAAAACAGTTTTTTTACCCTCATATCTTTCATGTGACTATTGTGTCTGAATTTTAGAAATCCGATAGTTTTTTATACAAAAAAAAAGACAACAGAAACGATCAAAAGTTAAATTGTGATGATATTTAAATAGTAGGCCTACATTATATTGGATCAAGTTGTGCGAGTAGACCTATAATTCCTATGTTTTACATCCAAAATACAGGAAAGTCTGTGGTGTTTTAAAACTGTCAAGCTGGGAATGTGTTGGGTTCAAAAGTATCGGTAGGATACCAAGAATATCAGCTCCTTAACATTTGTTTACCCATAAACGAAACAATGGCCACGTGCTGTGGAATATTTTTAAATTTCGACCCATCTGATTTTCGGCAATCAAATTTGAACTCCGCAATTTTTTCCCCCAGTATCATCGACGTATTGGGCCAAAATAATGACGTCATTTCTGTGAGAAAAGGTTGGAATCCCAGCTCCGTTGCAAAATTGTCACACCACGTCCCGATGTCCTTTATTTTCGGGGATCTCTAACGTTGCGCAAAATGTAGCCGGCTGTTTATAGAACTCGGCAACTTGTTTATCTCACAAACTGTAAAGTGTGGAATTTCCAACTTTTTGGGTGCGCATTAAGCTGATAATTAACTGGAACATGATGATCACATCGGAAGTGCAGAACTCCCATTATAATACTTGAACAATATCAACGTCAAAAGTTGGTTGTAGTTTTTAATTTTCGAAACCCCCCCCCCCCCCCCCCCCCCCATACATGCCCTTCACCACCGTCGCACCGCGCGCACTACGGTTCTTGCCAGTATGCCATGCGCAGTGTTCTGTCTAATATGCTAATACAACAGCGCGTCCCCCTGTAAACGATAAAACCATTGGCCAACATCCGCCTACGCTTTTTGCTCCTCTGTTTCTATTGGTCCGTTGTCTGTTTTGCATAAAGATAAGTGTCATGAATATGCATAACGCGTAGTAGCGGGTTAAAAATCTCACAACACTCAAAATGGCTGCCAGCGTGGAACCGAAATTTACAATCGACATGTTGAGCTATGTTTGCGTCAACAGCTGCTTATATCTGCTCATTGAATTCATTTGAAGGTATGTGTTTATTTTGCTATAAATAGTTGTGCCTAATTTAGAATTATTTTTGGCAGGATTAGGAATTGTCAAGTGTCTAATTTTGAGGGTTTAAATTGGGAGTTTTTCTTACGTCCGTGAAATCTCATACGAATAGTTGTACATGATTTAACTGTGCATGTACACACATACAACATGTTGATACATGTCTAACTGACACTGTGGTTTTGTACGTGCGTGCGTGGTGAACAAAGTATGAACTTTTCCAGGTCCAAATTGAAAAACCCGCGTCTTGTTGTCAGGGAGGAAACTGATACATAAATTATACAGGAAACTCATATAAATGTCTTAGTATATTATTTTTTTAATAAGAAAGCAAAAAAGGGCTTTACTTACTGAATTTACTCATTCATTCATTGATTGAATTGAGTTATGTTAATTTTTTTCTACCATACTTCTGAACACGAAGTGAGTACCCCCAAAAAGAACGTTGTCAGTCATAATTATGTGTGTGTGTGTGTGTGTAATTCTTCGTTGGTTTATGGTTTATGGTCCATCATTCTTCTGCTCCCGGAGACTGTAAGCTTTTACACTAGGAAAGTAGGCATGCATATGGTGGGAGTAAATTATTATTCAATTATTTTGGAGCCTCCATATTCCATAAATAAAAAAAACATATTCTCTTTTTTTCCCCTTTTTTTTGGTACTGCCTACCTCACCTGTAAGTTGCACTACAGTGTACACATATATAGTACTAGTAGTACAGTACTTAACTCGGTAGTAGGCCTACTAGCTAGGTAGTAGTATAGTAACTATAAACTGGGTGTTGGGTCGTTTCGTGCCATTTCCAACTCTGTACCATGGACACTTTGTACCTTTTGCAAGGTAAAACTTAAAATAAAGGTATTGTTTAGTTGAGGGGGGGGGGGGGGACTTTGTACCCTGCATGGACACTAGACACTTCATAGCTTCTTAATCTAACATGTACAACTACAACAATATACACTGGGACAGACAGACACATGCGCACCTTCTCTCAAGACACTTTGTATCTTTTACTTATTCCGGGTTTCTGCAATAAGGACATTATTCTAACATTATTATCCAAAAATTAGCTAACGCACACAATGCATTAAGAAATTTGAACAATGCAACTTTTTTTACAGTGAGCTTAACTTTTACATAAATGTGTCAATTTCTTCTTTTAGAAAAGGTAACACATATAGTAGAAATTAAAAAATATTTCAAAATGTACCAGTGAAAATTCATATTTTTATTCTGAGTTAAATCTTTTATCTGGGGAAAAATCTGCAACTGCCAATGCATTTTTATGTTGCAGAGTATAAATCTGCTTTTAGTAGGTAATTCCAGTCCATAAGTTACCAAGCACAAATCTATTTTAATATATTTAATCTATTTTAAAAACCTTTGTTTAGTTCATGAGTGAACAACAAACTTCTGACGACATAAACATTTTTCAATTCTTTGTATTTCTTCACAGACTGATGTCTTTCAAAAGCAGGCTGCACTGTCTTCCAAGTGAGGATGTAGAGATTGAACGAAGCAGACGCCATCTCAAGAAGGTTGTTGATCTTAGGGGGCAACACCTAAGCTCTGTCCCCCCAGGGCTGTTTAAGCACTGTCATCTCCTGGTCAGGTTGGAGACCTTGGACCTGAGCTTCAACAACCTTAGAGAACTTCCAAGATGTATCGATACGCTGAGGAATCTCAGGCATCTGCATGTCCACCACAACAGCCTGAGAAGGCTTCCAGCGGAGGTCTCACGGCTGAAGCAGCTCCAAACATTGGACGTCTCCCACAACAGGATAACGACAATCCCACATTGCCTTTGCGATTTGGAGAATTTACAGGAGGTTAATTTTTCTGGGAATCATGTGAAACACTTAGATGAGGGGATGTTTCGATCTCCTGTCTTGCAAATGTTTGCAGTTACTCGGAACCCAATCAGGAATGTACCACGGGATGTATACGTGCATGGATTGCGGGCAATCCGCCGCCATTTTGGAATACAGATAGAAAAACCTGTACGCTTTCATTCCAGGCAGGTCCTGGAGGAATTACCAATACCAGAACAAGTGAGAACGTTACAGCTACGGCACAAATCTAATTTAGTTGACACGTGTTACAGGCACGACTCTGAACCTGATGTCTCTGATGAAAATGATGAAGAGGTTGCCGCTATAAACAAAGGTGTAAGTAAACATAAACAAATAGCAGGTGTGGTGCTTCTTGACAGAAAGCTATCCACAAGTGATTATGGCTCCTGTTCAGGGTCTAATATTGAAAGTGATCTAATCCAAAGAGTTAGTGACTGTGATGGACTGAGCTGCCATGGAGATTGCGGAAGTGACAATGAAGAATTCGGGTTTGATCTGTGTGAGGAGGAAGATCGTTGTGAGATTTGTATGCGCCCTCTGAGTACAGATTACATTGACCTCAGTGATATGACCCCATATGACTGCATCCTGCCAAACCGATCCAGACTTCTCAAAGTGTGTAATGTGACGGTAGTCATCCCAGAGCACAACAAAATGAACTACATGCGCAATGAATTCACGCTTGACATCATAAGTGACAGTAGCTTTCGGCCGGATGAAGACCCGATTATAGTCCAAGCCAGTCCTGTCGTACTCCTTGGGCCACATGGAGCTGTGTTCTATGAAGATAAGCCAGCAGTAATACGGCTTCCTCTGTTTACAAAGATCACCTTCCCAACTCAAGTTCACTGCTTGCGAAGTAACACAGACGACCTTCAGAGACCATTTTGGGAGCGTATTCCATCCAGTGATTTCCGTGTACGGGAGGGCTATATCCTTCTTAAAACTAGTCACTTCTCTTTGTTCACTGCTGTTTTGAACAAGACCCCGTTCAGTGTCAACCGAACGATAACTTCTCATGAGGGTGGCGTTCTGGAGGTGAATGAAATACCTGGTTTACAGGTGAAGTTTCCAAGAGGGTGCGTTCATGGAGAAGTAGAAGCCAGCATCAAAGTCTTGTGCTCTGAACTTCCACCTGAAGTTCGAACAAACATAAATGTAACCGATGCTCTGGCTACCCCAGCAGTCATACTCCAACCACACGGCTACCTCTTCAATGCCTTGCCAGACAATCCAGTCACTGTAAGGCTTCCCCTTCCAGACTACAGCGCCATCATCCAGAACTTTGGTTTTGAGGCTGAGTTATCGGTATGGCATAGCCCAACAACTGAGGACCAGCCTGTTGCTTGGGAAGCCTTGAACACAAACTTCAAGATAGTCTGCGACGAGAATGGAAACCACTTCATCGACATCCAAGTTCTGCACTTTTCATGGCTCACTGCCCTTTGGGCGAGCATCAGGGGAAAGATGCAGAATGCACGGCTCGGAGTTGGCTTTGCGTACTCCGGCGGTGCGGTAAATATGAAGTGCCAGGCCTGTATGCTGGAAAACCCTGACACTGGGAAGTTTGGTCTGGTAGTCATCTGCCATAACAGTGAAGACCCCATGCAGGATGTGGGGAACTACGCCAAGAATGTTGGTGGTAGCTTGAAGCCAGTAAGCATAGGCCCAGGTGAGTAATGTTTACCTCTTGGTCAATTATCTGTTCAAAATCTCCCCTAACAATGGTCCAATGTCCCTATAAATTACCTTAGGACTAGACTAGCAGGCCTGTATGCTTAGTTTTTGAGAGGGCAAGGGCACCAAGGCATTTTCTCCTTGGTAAAGGGCACCCTGTGAGGAAGTTTTAAATTTCTACTAGAGAATCTAAAGGGGGACACTATGTGGATTAAGTGAGTTTTCAGTCCCTACTTGACTGCGTGAGTTTTCCCTGGAATAATTCTCTGGTGTTTTCCTCCCACATCTA
This sequence comes from Asterias rubens, assembly GCF_902459465.1. Classification (NCBI taxonomy): domain Eukaryota; kingdom Metazoa; phylum Echinodermata; class Asteroidea; order Forcipulatida; family Asteriidae; genus Asterias; species Asterias rubens. The sequence goes on along the minus strand of NC_047068.1, from coordinate 4,011,473 downwards.
AAACAGAAACTTCTTCATCACCTTCTCTTCTCGTTTGGCTTCAATTAGAACTATGAGAATATTTATCAAGATCCAGACATCTGTATGTTTTTTTCTTTAAGAAAATTATTTGTTAAACATGAACCACTTGAGGTTGTTTTTGGAGAGTTTTCAGAGAGAAATTAGAGTGATTTGGGAAATTATTTGTTACAGGTGGATCGATCATCGTCAAGCTGGGTAAATCAGACTACTTTGAGGCGGACACGGCAGCCGGAGAGGATGAAACCCTAGAACAGATCGAGGAGAACTACAAGGGTGGGGAGTTTGAGAAGCAATTTGCCTGCAAGTTCAAAGGCCAGCCCTCCAACAAGGACATCTTTGGCAAAGTGTTTGTCAGAAGGCGTTGGGAAAATGGCACGGAGGATAGGCTTTTCGAATTTAATCTCATCAAGGTTAGTGTTGGGTTTTGTTTTTGTTTTTTTACTTTGATTTTTTTTTTCCCACTTATGTAGCACTTGGCCATTTGTAATTATCATTGAAACAGTCATACATTAAAACAGGGAATAGTCTATCATCATAAAGAGAACTTTAATGAGTTTTACCAATTCACCCACACACTGGAAAGTAAAATGTGTAACTAATATTGTCTTCTTTCAATTTGGTTTTTGGTTTCAATACTTGCAAGAATTGCTCAGTCTTTTTACACAGACCCGCTCTATGATGACCTCAGGCCTGGTACTTCACGGAGGCAACGAAGGCGATTGCCTCCATGTCCCCTGGTCATTGCCTTGGTGCCCTTGAATAGCTCCAGTACAAATTTGCAATTTCATCATAGGGTGCCCTTTACCAAGAGGAAAATGCCCTTGCCCTTTCAAAAACGAAGCATACAGGCCTGTGACCTGTTTCCTTTTTGTGCCAAAGGCACCGTGAAAGTATTAACAATTTAAAGCCAGGCTCATGCTTCTTGAGTTGAGCACATTTCAACCTTTAGGCAAGTGTTCATTGCAAATTTCTGATGTCGAATTTCACTTCACATTTGCGAGAAGTAGGAACCAGGCTTAATGCAGTCAACGCAGATAAACTTGATTGACAAATAGCAATCCTACAAATTCCATACATTTGTATTTTGTTTTATTTTTGTCAGGATCCATAGTCCATAAAAACCAAACACGATTAATATGAGGAAACTATGATGACATTTTGTGCAGGGGTCTGATCGTTCAGTCATGAAGTGAAAGACTGGCCTGTGATCTTTAATCTTGTCCCATGGGTCTGTTTCATGGTTAGTCACATTTACATAGTAAAGTGAGTAGCTGTGGCAGTCTCAATGGCTTGCATGTGGTAGGCCAGGGTCAGGATTAGGATCTTGGTGGAAAACGCACTGTTCTGAGTTGCCAACTAAAAACAAAGTTATTTTGTTGATTGAAGTAATAGTTCTCTTAACAATTACTGAAGTGGATGACAGGCCTGATACAGAGGCAACAAAGGCCATTTTGTGCTCCTATTTTTTATTGTATTTAAACTTTGTCATTGTATTTAATTATATTTAGTATTTTTAAGTATGTTGTTGCTTAGGTTCTTGTCGTTAGGGCGAGGTGCTGGTAACCTCTCACCTCTATTTTTTTTTTTTTTTTGGGGGGGGACTAGAACTTGAGCCTTTCTTATTCATGTAGGACCTATACTTTGGGAACTAGAAACTGTTTGTATATTCATGTAGAACCCAAAAGCTCCAGCTGCTATAACCTGAACTATTTGTTTAAACCTAAGGGTAAACAAATGGGTAGTGATCTCTGGGAAACTAATCATCAATATTTGTAATGCAAATGATATTTTTGAATACTGTGTTTTTCTGTAGAAAACAGACGAACCAGCTTCATCTCCAGAGGATCCATGGACAGCAGCATCACTCAAACAACTTGCAGGTAAATCATATTTTGTCGCAGGCCAGGCAATTTCCGTCTGGTAAGGGGCACCTTCATGAGCAAAATGTAAATTTGTACAGGAACCTTGCACAGAACAACACAGCAATTGCTGTGGATGCCGTGGATTATTTCGAGGCCTGTTGTTTTCATTGAAGCATGATTACAAATGAGTGCCACTATTTCTGGGTCACGTTTTCCTGTACCAGAATGTCTTTTAACCATTATGTAGAGGCCTTACGTCTTGAACCTTTTGCCTCAAGAGAAAGACTCTTCTAGGGTCAGAAAGCCAATCCCTCAACTATTTTCTTGAGTTTGAAACAGCTCATCCTATTTTCTCATTTTGTAGAGATGCACGGAATCACAGATGGAGATAATTGGAAGCAGTTTGCCCGGGCCCTTGGCTTCAGCTTACAGGACCTGCGCACTAAGTTTGGACGCAGTTCCGACATCTTTGCTGCCATCATAGCCGAGTACCGACGGCAAGGCGGTACTCACAGCGACTTCCTAAAGACGCTAAATGAGGTCGGCCGGGACCTGCGAGTAGGTGACAGTGAAGCGCAGCCACAACAGCAGCAAACAACTCCAGCGTCAAGTTGGATGGAGATGATATCATTGGGATGGCTGACGGGAGCTACGACTACTGCCTCGTCTATCACAACGACGCCCTCAACGTCAAGAGGGTACAATGAAGAGCAAGGTGAGTGTTTCAAGATGACCAAATTGATTCTGAAACTGGTCATCAATAGGCTCAATTGGTCATGGAAGTTGCAAGAAAACAATGAAAGAAAAAACACCCTTGTTACACAGATTTGTGTGCTTTCAGATGCCTGAATATTAAAATCTTTTAGTGAAAAATTAGAGAGTCCTAAAAAAAAGTATGTTGCTTCAGAGAGAGTCGTTTCTCACATTGTTTTATAATATCAAGCGCTCTGCAATGCTCATGCCAAGTAAGTTTTTATGCTAATAAATATGTAAATTTACTTTCTGTATTTAACCTAGCTGGCCCAAGTGGGTTGAATCTCACCAGCCCGCGGAGAAAACGTGTCTGCTCTACATGCGAAACAGAAACCTCAACCAACACTCATTCTGCTGCCAAGAGGTTACGGTACGGCACTGCCACTTCCATGAGCCCGTCGACTGCCGTCTCATCTGAGGCAATCCTTCTAGAGTCCTTGAGAATCAGTCCTGAGCCCAAGCTGCCCACTCCACCCCGGTCACCGGGTACCTCAGTCCTCGGAACACTGCCAACCTTCTCTCGTTACTCTCCGCCCCTTGGTACCATGACGAATAGACATTCGCATGTTGCGGTCGTGCAGTCTCACACCGGCAATGTAATGTCAGCACACACCTCAGGTCCAGTGCCCAACCAGTTCTACAATACCCCTCTCACGGAGACAAGATATGGGTCCATACCTTCATCTTCAAGTCAGGTGAGTACTAAGGCCATGTCTGAAAGGGCGTCTTCAGCTAAAGCTATGACTAGATCGCGCACATCTGCCTATTCTTCAACACTGACAGACGTCCTGATCTAGCAAGAGCTGTAGCCGAAGTCGCCATCTCGGACACGGCCTGAGTAAGGCTCAAAACTTGTAAGGACGTATTTACTGATGGCGTGGATGGCTAAAATATCACAGTGCTTGCCTTTCACCAGTAATGCTAATCGCAGATAAACTTGATTGAAATCCCACAAATTCAATTAGTTTGTAGTTTGTGCCGTTTTGTCAGGGTAGGATAGCCCTAACTTAGGAATAGTCCTAGGACTCTTTCGGAGTTATTAACAACTTAAGACCTTAAGGTCTTAAGTTACCACGAGTAACTTGCCTAACTCGAGATAAGACCAGTCTTAACCATTTGTGAAATCCACCCCTGGTTCCATAGTTTATAACAACCAGTCATGATTTATATGAGGAAACTATGATGACATTTTGTGCAGGGGTCTGATCGTTCAGTCATGAAGTGAAAGACTGGCCTGTGATCTTAAATCTCGTCCCATGGGTCTGTTTCATGGTTAGTCACATTTACATAGTAAAGTGAGTAGCTGTGGCAGTCTCAATGGCTTGCATGTGGTAGGCCAGGGTCAGGATTAGGATCTTGGTGGAAGACGCACTGTTCTGAGTTCCAAACTAATCAACTCCAAATTGGAAGTTAGTTTTATTTCTCATCAAATATGACATTTCAGACAGAAATATTTCAAAAGATCATTTCTACTATCATCATCATGAGACCAAGTTAGTTTTATTTAAATCCGTGGTCTTAGACAAGTTTTTTTTCTTTAATGTTTCTTTAATGATTAATTAAATATTTTCCAACAGTCAATGCCTGAGATGCGGTTACGCGTGGATGAAGATCTGATGAGAGGCAACACAGAGGAGATCACCCAGCCGCAGCTCTATCGCATCGCACCCATCATCCAGCCCCACTGGCTCAAAGTGGCACGCTATATCCGGGAGGATGAGACCTTAGAAGCTGACCTCAGGGCCATCAGAGAGAACCATACGGGACCGGAGGAGCAGGCTGTCCAGATGCTACTCCAGTGGAGAGATAAATGCCCAGATATCTGCACCAGGGGAAAGCTGTATTCGGCACTCTGTGATTTGAACTTGAGGAACATAGCGAAGAAGTGCACCCAGGTTTATAATCGAAGGTGATATTTGTTGAGAACTCTTTTGGCATTATGGTTGAGGACTGGCAGTTTCCACGCAAGAAATTCAAACAAGGAGGGATTCACAGAAATAACTCTTGTAAATTGTGAATTTGAAATAATAATAAAAATGAGCTGTAAAACAAGTTTAATTTCTTGCAAATGTATGAACTACATACAGCCTGTTGTCTATACGTTTGTGATAGTGCAGAATATGTTTGTTAGTAATGAAATTCCATGTACTAAATAGAAGTACTTCAGTTTGTATCCAATACAAAATAGAAGTGTAGTTGAAGTATGTCATCAAAAAATTATTTAACACTGAAATACGAATGAAGCAACAACATTAAATTTCAACCCTACAAGTACTTAAGAATCATAAAACATTTTTTATTCAAATAAGTACTCGTCGTTTGTGAACTAGTACTCAAGTAAAGCATAACTGCAACTTCTTGCTATTCAAAGGTTTGTTATTTTATGCATATGTTGAGATACATCAAGTAAGAAGACTGGTCTTTGACAATTACCAATAGTGTCCACTGCCTTTAATGCACAAGATTTGGTTTAAACCAGGGCCCAATTTCATAGAGCTGCTTAAGCAGAGAAAATTGCTTCTCAAGACATTTTCTCTCAAGCAGGATACCACTTACAAATTGTACTTGTCACATGGTAGTTTGGCTGGTAACCTTATTCTGGTCACCATACCACTTTTTGTTGCCTAAATACATTGAGCTACTTAAGCAGAGAGTTTCGTTTTTAAACAATTTTCAGCTTATCGTAAATGAAAAGCATGCTAGTCATAGATGGTACATGAGACGAGGTAATTTGGCTGGTAGCCTTGTTCTGGTAAGCACACTTTTTGCCTTTAAGTGTTTCTGTCAAATATGGCACTGGAGGCAGGCAGACGTGTACAACATCATTTATGCACACATGGTTCAATACACTAAGGATTCTTACATACAAGGTCAATACATACTGAGTTAAAACTCAATCAGTATCTACTAAGAAATAATGTCTTGAACAAAAGAAATTCAAATTTATAATTATTTCTTTTTTACTTTGCTATTAAGTTGTTGAGTACTAGGCAGCTGCTAGGCAGACTGTTGTGAATTTCTTCACTTGACAGTTTTTTGATAAATTTTGTACAAGTGTTCAGTACTTCTTTTTTGTTTAAATAAAAATGACCGTCAATCTTGTTTTGTAGTGTACCAAAAGCTCAGGGAAATACAGCCGGCAATTGCTGTTTTCATGCGATAGGAACAATTTCCAACTTTATATTTCGTAATCAAAAAGGGGAATGTGATTTAATAACTAAACAGGCAGACGCACTCTCTGAAATTTATGGTGTTTTGTCAATCAAAAGAATCTTGCGTAAACCTAACAACCCCAAACCCATCAAACTGCAACTGCATAATTTGTTTGATTCTGTCGAACTGAGATTGCTGATTATGCTTTACATGAGATCGGGACCCAATTTCATGCCTGTGCTGCTTAGCATGGGATTCTGTACTTTGAGACCGTGGAATTATGTGCGCTACTACAGGGGGCTATATGTGCAGATTCTGTGGCAAGCAGAGCCAACAAATTGGACCAGGCATACCATCATAACCAGAATCCAACAGTTTGGTGTTTTTAGTTACCATCTGGGCCTATTTCATAGAGCTTTGTGTGATGTCAGCAATGCCAGTAGATTGTAGGCTGTTATGTTGTGACCAAGGTATTGCTGGTTAATTTTATGCCAGGTTTTGTTTAAAACTCTATTGAGTTTGTATGAATTTTTAGTCCTCTCTCAATAACACAGTTTTGTTTACAATTGGATTGGATGAAAGTTAATATAGTGTTCGTTCAATATAGCCTATATGCTTCCCTGGCCAAATTTTTATGATCAGTCATTAACAAGGGTTTTCCTCAATCCGTCTAAAGCCAGTACATTACATTCCATACATTTCTGTGACATTGACACTAACAGTATTTATGTTTGCGGGTTTTTCATACTGTTTGTCATATATATCAGTGGGAAGTATGCAAGTGGGTACATTAATATTAACCATTGGCACATTTCATTAAGAGCAGTGCACTGTTTGTCATTTTTGAAGTTAAACAAAATTAATAAAATGGAACTCCCCAGGCTTGATACTTTAAGGAGGCAATGAAGGCGATTGTCTCCATGCCTCCTGGTCATTGCCTTGGTGCCTTGAAATGCTCCAATAGAAATTTACAATTTGCTCATGGGCTGCCCTTTACCAAGGGGAAATTGTATTAGTGCCCTAGCCCTTTCAAAAGCGTATAATGGCAGACAAAATGTACACAATGGAATAAGCTCCCACATAGCGTAAATAATAGATGCTTATTGTGCGGAGTTGCATTCCAAGTCATGCTAGTGGATTTTAAAGATGATTTATTGTTTCCTATTTGAGGATCGAAAATATTGTACATATATTTATGGGATATTTCCCAGAGAGATACCCATGAATACATTTGAAGTAGTTTGTATTCTGCCTGAGAGGTATGGCAAGTGAGGGATTGAATTGACTATAGCTGTGTATCTTGGGCTCGATTTCACAAAGTTCTAAGAATCATCTTAAAGACGAGTTGTCAGTATCATCACAGTTATTTGTTTTGTTACATCACACTCTCCTTAGCAAATACGGTTCATTTTCAGTCAAGATCAGTCTTTAGGATGTTGTGAAATTGGCGCCCGGGTCGATTTCACAAAGAGTAAGAACTTGGGACTAGTCCTAAGAGATACTTGGAACTTAAGGCTATTCCTAACTCGTCTTGACTCAAGAAATGACTAGTCTTAACTCTTTGTGAAATCCAACCCTGGTGACATAAAATGCAGAATTAAAGCTATGCATGAACTACAGTTGTTGATGAAAAATGGTCCTGTTTGGCCGCTGCTATTCAAAGTGCATAGACTTTTTGTTGTAATTGAAAGTACTGTTTTCTATCTCATAGTGAGAGCTTAGCAGGATCATTTTGCACAACACGATCAATGCTTAGTATACATGTATGTGACTTTGTACCATAAAATGCACTGAAATTCTCAGGACTACACAAAAGAAAACCAACTAATTACTAAGTGACAATGGATGTACTTTCCCAAAAATTCATTCGCGCTTTCCCTTTAAAATAATAAATGATTGAAATAAACCCCCACACATTGTTGATATATATTTTTGTGATGCAAAGTCACATTGGTGTATCCCATCCTATGAATAGGTTTTTGAAACATAATATTGTTGTAAATAATATCTTCTTTGTACAAAGAGATTTTTATATTAATATAGTGTTTTTGGTACAAATATGTACCTTGCTGTTTTTGTAGGATATTTTTACCAGAATTTTATCTAGTGATAGATATTCAAACACATTTTTCATATTTTTTGGGAGAGCAGGGGCTGCTGTGCACCCCATATGACAAACCTCTTTTAATAAAGTTGGTAAAGATTAAACGTTAAGATTTTGTCTGTTGGTAAATAATTAATTTTACCTCCATGAGAGAAGTTCCATGTTTATATATTTATTTGGTTTTTGTTTGTTGGGGCATTGTGACTGTTGTTGTTGTTTTGTTGGGTTTTTTTTTTTCGTTTTGTTTTCTTCATTTATTATTATTATTATTTTTTTTTTTTGGGGGGGGGGGGTTGAGGGGGTTGCTTGATAATTGTTTGCTTGTTCCTAATTACATAAAGCTATTGCAGAAATTACTGCTTATCAAATGTCTTTGCCAAGCAAACAAACTGTAGGGCACCAATTGCAACAATGCAAACTTTATGGAATATTTGCTGATTATTCTGTGAATAGCAACTACAGGCTTTATGCATTGAAAAACATGCTTTAACAAACACTTCTAGCATGATATGTGTTGTTGGTGTTTTCAAGAACAGTAGGTTGGAAACTTGTTATACCATAAGTACACTCCCCTCATGTGTGTTTGTTGTTATTTTATTAGTTGTCAGTAAAGTTATCACTGTAGTAACTAATTTTACAGTGGTTTTGAATTACAGTACAGATGACCAATTGTATTATGTCACAAAGGGGTATACTTTTTCAGTCAGTTTTGATGGCGAGATCAGCTGGTTCATAATTAACCTTTTTTCATGATCAATACCAACAATTTGATTTGATATGAAAATAAACAATACTTGATGAGAAACATACATTCAATTTTTTCTTTAATGTTGAAGGTGTGTTATTTTTAGTTTGTTTGTTTGTTTGTTTGTTTGTTTTTTTTGGGGGGGGATACACATACATATCAAGCATTAGGAAATTAATTTTGGGAAAATCCTCCCCAATACACACTAAACAGAAGAATTCCCTGGGCTGACAGCTGCCAGCTCTCCATGCCTGATTTGCAGAAAGTTCCCTGAAAACAAGACCAATTATTATGTCCATGTTCTGATAAACAAATTTGAAAATCTCCCTGCTATGTCTGTAGTTACTGATTGGAATACTTCGAAACGTCTTAAGTGTTTTTGAAATAATATTACAATGTCAGTTTTGAATACACCAAAACGAAACTGAATGCTTCCAAAACGGAAAAAAGAAATATATAATGTACACGTGAGTAAATTGTTTTGCGAAATGTGGGAATCGCTGAAAGTTACAGAATGATACAAAAAAAAAGTTGGCTAGAGAAAAACAATGAAACGGCGTGGTTGTGAGCTTTGACAGGCGCCCAAACTGATCGAACGGTTGAACTTTTTAAGGCATTGTTTTAAAATCTATGTAAACCATACACTTCTAAATTCAATTCATGTTCGAAAAGATCTTTGTTGGTTCCCCTGGACGCAAGTCGATAGCGGCTTCTCTGGATCTCTGCTGCTGATCACCAATTACAAATAGCGCCCTCTTGGATGCAAATTATTCTTATAACCACCATCAGGCGGTCGGTGTGTCGGTGCCACTCCCATTTTTTGAATGTATTTTGGCTGAATAAAATCCACTAAAAAAGAAGCAAGTATTCTTCTACTATATGATAGGTAAATGATTGTGTGGTAGGTATACGAAGCATTGGTGAAGATGGTTGACCCATCATCAAAATGGTCAACATCCATGGGATGGGTTAACAGAGAGAAAGAGGCTTGGATATTGAAATGTTGATGCAAAGAAACAAAAATATTAGTATTTTTGTGGTTAGTCTGTTTTTTGTAGCTAGGCCCATTCTAGAGCCCTCACCGCGCGAAAGAAGGCAGTATTGCTCTATGGTATAACACAATAAGTGGTGGTGGGAGGGGGAAAGTACTAAAGGGGTCTTTAGTTCTTGGTGAAATTTCGCATTTTAACTGGATTGAAAGTTGGCAAATGTTCCCCTTTAACAAGAAAATAAAACAAACGTTAGCAACAAAATGCTGACATTATTCAACGAACTGCTGGCTGGGTCTTTACGGGGGGGGGGGGGGGGGAAGGGGGTGGAATTGAAGACTAAAATAAATTTTAAAACCACTGCTACTACTGATAATCAACTTGTTTTAACACTAGCCTATGTCTCCATCATATGAAATGCGTTAAAAAGATATACACAGTAGACGTACATCCGTACATACTTGTTAACGCTACAGTTCCGGCTTCCGACTGACATTCTCCCCATAGTTTTCTGTTTTCACAACAAAACAGCAAAACTGACGAATTCTATAAAAATGCCAACTTTGCCCTTGTGGTCTCGTAGGCGTGGCCACTCTGTACGGGGGCTGGTGGTTTTCCCATGGCACGTGACGGTAGCTCCACCAATCACACGGCTCAGGCGCGCTGGTGCACGGTGGCTGCCATTTTTCTTGCATATTATTTGTGTGTGTGTGTGCTATGTGGATTTTATGCATGACGCTGTGTTGAGGCTCGCGGGGTTCCGGTAGGTGAGTCATTTTAACTCTTCTGCCGTAACATTTGCCGCTTAAATCGTAACTTTAATTTGTTCTAAATAATCTGAATCGATTTTTACATTCTACAGGAGTCTATGAGCATCCAGGTAAATTCTTGATCAATTTGACGGTGAGTAAACGGTCTGAAACTGTCACAAAGTTTTGGTGAGGAAAAAGTGGGTTGGAACTTTGTACCGTAAAAAAAACGTGTGAAGAGATACGGACCTCGTTGCTATTGCGGAAGTAGCACTGAGCAAACCAAGATGGCGGATCCAGAGTTGAAGTATTTGATTGTGGACAAGAATATGGTGAGCGACCCGGCGTCTCAGGCAGAATGGACGGCCAAGAGGTTGGTGTGGGTCCCGGACGACGTCCATGGCTTCGTCGCTGCCAGTGTCAAGAGCGAAAAGGGGGACAACATCACCGTAGAAATTGCGGATAACAACAAGACCAGAGTTGTGAATAAAGATGACATACAGAAGATGAACCCGCCCAAGTTCAACAAAGTTGAAGACATGGCCGAGTTGACCTGTCTCAATGAAGCCTCAGTCCTATACAACCTCAAGGATAGATACTACTCAGGACTTATATATGTAAGTGTATTCATTATAAACCTTTATTTAAAGTTTAATTTAACGAGGAAATATAAATTCACCCTGATCAAAATTGTATGTCAGTTGTCATAAATCTTGACTGGTACCTGAGTGTGTGTGTGTAGCCCCATAAATAACCCCAAATACGCTGGACTCCCTTCGCTTCTTGGCCCTACACCCAACATTAGGGGAGTTGAAATCACTTTTTGAATAGAAACCCATGTTTTTATGCCGAGATTCTTCCCCCAGGTCACTTACCTTAGTTCATTTATGGAGAGCAAATTCTCAAAAATGTGCACGCTATTTTCTTGTTAATAGTTGTATGAAACATTTTGGAGTCTGGCAATCACTTGATAGCCTAATGGGGCTAGTACTGTGTGCTGTGACTCCAATAAAGCAAAATTTAAGTGTTACTGTTATATACAAAAAAATTTTTTTAGTGTTTGTTAATGTTTTGAAAATTTTCTGTAACTGCCAACACTTTTTTATTTGTTATGAAACTAAATAGGGAGTTATCTAATTTACTTAAATGAGATGTTGCGACATATGCGACAAACATGTGTTGGTGCAAGCGACTCAGCACTAGAACTTCACGCGCACACCTTAAAGTTCTACTTCAAGGGAAGTTCAAGCATCGCAAGTTGCAGTATGGCAGCCCTGTCAAATTTAAACAAATCTGCCCCCTTGGTCAAGATTGCGCATAATAACTGTGAAGGAGCTTACTGTTTTCAGTAATTAAACAAACTGTTTTTAGCCTAGGCAACTTTTTAACATCATTAAGTTTGAAATGTTCGTTTTTTAGGGAACACATTTACTCATAACATTTTTTCATTCGTCCAAGTTGTGGTGGGTCAGGTGAGATGCAACAATTGCAAATTTCTATTCGGAGAATATCAATTACCACCTGTTTATAACAATTATTGTTTTGATGCATGCCATTGGAGCTGAAGCGTAAGCTAGAATCTCTTTGGATGAAAGGGAAAGATTAAAACCAATCAAGAAGTTAATGGGACTTTATGCCGGCCTAATTTTTTCTCCAACCATTTTTATATAACGTGTATTTAAAATAAGTAATTTCAAAGTGACATCTCTCAGAGTACTTGGGTATCATGGGTCACTTCATATAGTGGAACCCAATCAATGTCAAGACAAAGGAACCAAAATCTAAGATATTTAAGTCTCTTTTTTTTAAGCCTCTCAAAAAGCTCAAACTTTGTCTCCACGGCTGCTTTTAAAACCACCTTAAGCGTTTTTCTAAAACCATCTCAACTCCTTACATGTAGGTTTGATCACAGAGAGCATAGGACATGTAGCACCAGAAATTAAATGGATCAATAACCTGTAATCATGCCTGTACCCATTTACTCCTGGGTGATGGGAAGCAATTAAAGGTTTTATTACATATTTTTATTGAAAAAAAGTATGACCTAATCACTGTGTACCATTTCACACCAGCCGATTTAAAATAAACAGTGAAGAAAACATTCCATCACTCAACCACACACACAGTTCTATGCAAATCAGCCACTTGTTTTACCAAAGACTTCCTGGGTTACTAATGATGTGTTGACAAGGGAACCGTTGACAAGTAGTTGAAACTGACATCTGCACTCTGTGCTGGCTTGCAGTTACTCACCACACTGAGGGCAGATTTTCTTGTACAGTAATTGATTGTCATTTTGCAGCCAGAAAATATTTATAGACAAAAATATTTCTGAGCATCAGACAGCTTCAATATGCATGAGTGCACCCCTTGGGCTCCCCAGTAGTATGTACAGTGGGACTCCTTAGCAGTAAAGGCAGCAGCCTCTACATTCCAGGCAGGACAAAAGACCCCCAAAGTAGGCCAGTGTTTGGATAATGATTGTGGATTACAAAAGAAGGAACAGAACTGAAGATAGGATTTGGTTATGTGCTGTAGCCTGTATTACTGTTCAAAATAACAGGGTTAGTTTTTTTCCCCTGGAGAACACAGGTCTGATTTGAAAAGAACCAGTAGGCTAATCTAGTTTTATAGGTGCTGGTATGGTATGTGATAAATGTGTGATGACCAGGGTGGTATGGTGCAAAGGTTAAGTTTTGAGTCCTCTGATTTCTACCTCCATGGTCTGATTGACTGATTTGTGTTTGGTGTGTTTTCCGTATTTTGGGGTTAGTTTTTTTTTTTATCTTAGAATTTAGAAATCCGAACTCAACAATGAGAGGAGTTCATCCATGTCCCAAGTTATAGGAGTTTTAAAACAAAAAGCCAAAACATGGTGAGACTATTTAGAGTCCTTTTAAGATCTCCATAGGACACAATGCCTATTGTCTCTTTCTGAAAAGACAATTGACATGGTATTAAAAGAAAAGACAATTGGCATTGTGTTCTACAGCGATGTTAATAGGCCTAGATGCCTTTGAATTTACATGTAAGTAGGGAATGGTACAGTTTGTTCAATAAGATGCCCTTTTAATCATGCCCTCTGCTCCAGAAGTAATTTCAAAGGGATTATAAGACAGATTATTCAGGTAGATGGCGTTTCACTTTGTAAAGCTTTCATTGACTATTGTTCCTCTCTGGCAAATCTAGTTATTGTCCCCCATGACCCGGTAGACAATGCCTGCATGAACCTGAAACATGAAATCGGCTTATGTCACAGGGTCAGTAACCTCCATGGCATGGCGCTCCCTGGTGTAGCAATAGTCCTGCTAAGATTTTATTCGAAGAAAGGGGAAGAAAATCTGTTCATATGGGACACCGAGGAGCCTTGGGGTTTAACAGCAGAACGTGAAGGAATGTATGGAGACCTGTTTGTTAGACCCCATGGTTGGCTGCAGGGAAGGTCCAATGACAAGAATGGGTTGTGGTAGAATCATAGAATATTTTCTCGGTCGAAGTCATCTTCATGAAATGATGTAATTGTCCTTAAAAAGTCAGTGTCTTCATTCTTACCAAGAAGGGATGTCGCCATTCATCTGTTACTCTTAATAAGACGCCTTCATTCAACTCATTATAAAAATTACAAAAATGTTGATGAATATTAGAGATGGGTCTTCCTTCTACTAGGAAAGTAGATAATTGAAACACTTAGGAAAGGATACAAACATCCCAGATTTAATACCAAAACTGCATCGCTCCAAATTGAACATGGATAAAACATGCATTCTTTTACAACAAAAGATCCCTTCTCCGGAATCATAATGTTCAAAACAGCCATACTCATAAAACATGGCCATCATCACTGTGGAGCCACATGTAAAGAGTCAGTCACAACTAACTGTAGGTCTACAAATGCAGAAGCCCAAATGATAAATCCGATGTGTCAACAGTGAGACATTTTGTAGTGGTGAGTCACTGCATGTGGCCATAGGCCTAGGTCTTGGATTTGATGCAGGTTATGTTTCCCAATTTTTTTATGTCAATAATCCAATACCATTTTAGTTGGAAAAACCACAAAACTGTAACCAAAGACAGACTTTCCATTTAACCTTGATTTTAGTCAAAAACAACTGGTTTAAATTGGCACCTCATGATATGGAAACACTATGAGATTAAAAACTGCTCCTTTAAAAATTTGATTTGTACAAAAGTGTAAGACTTGGATTACAATACATGTACCTTAAAATGGTTTTGCAAAAACGTTGTTACTTTGTTTGTACAATGAAGTAACAAAGTCTTACAAAAAAAAGGAATTTCTGTAAAAACCTTATTTTAAAAGGGATGGCGATCAGCAGGATGAATTTACAGACATAAATTGAACCGATGGGAAAACAGTCCAACTCTGAATCCTCAAAAGTGAGACTTGTGGCTTAATGGGTCCAAAACCACTCTGCTGATTTTGTTATGTCTGGAGTGGAGGTGTGACCTCAGGAGCCCTCAAACACAGGCTTGAGATTTATCCCCAGTCAGGTCAGATTATACAACAATAACCACAAGAATGCTTAAAGGAACTGGACACCATTTAATAATCATCAAAGACCAGTATTTTCACTTGGTGTATCCCAAAAATGCATAAAATAACAAACATGGTCGTTGAAGGTACAAGAGAATAATGAAAGAAAAAGCACTATTGTAACTTTGTGTGCTTTCATATGAATATTTTAAGAAAGACTTCAGACGTGAAGTCGATTAATATTTGACCGAAAAATTTCCTCTTTCTCAAAAACTACTTTACATCAGAGGGAGCTGTCTAGAGCCTTCAAAGGAAATAAAATGTACCCTGTCCCTAATCATTGTGCTTTAATAAATACTCCACATTTATTTATAATTTCTTTTTAATTTGACCAATCTTTTACTTTACAAAGTCTTTAACATTGTGGGTTTTTACAAGGGTCTTTCCTGGCTGCCCTAAAAAACTATGGAATGAAAACAAAATTGAGTGGCTTCAAATGGCTTGGGTTAGTCCTTTCAACCACAACTATTTGGTGAATTTTTGTGAAGTGTGTCAGACCATTGAGAAAGGCAGACACAGGGGGATTTGTTTGTTGTAACACTTTCTACTAGTGCTGTCGTCATCGCAGTGTGACGTAGGAACACGCTCATGGCTGAACAGTTGCACAAATGAACAGTTTGGAAATGAAAGGAAAGTGTATTCATGCTTATCCGAGTAAGCAAGCCATTGGTGTTCCAGTCCAAATTATACAAGAAATATGGAATTTGGAGAATGTAAAAGGGGTTGGGCAAAATAAGTGTGAGCACCACAATATGTATTGTGTTTTCCTACAAGCAGTAGTTTCTTTTTTCGGTTCCAGACAATAGTTTTTTTTTTTGTGGTGTCCATTTAATTATTCTCTGAATAAAGACTGACTGTCCGAAGATTCAGCTCTGACTTGTTGTATACAAACATTAGAAAAGAAAAAAACATCGAAATACAGTGAGTTTGAAGTTTAAAGTTCATGATATTTCAAGATCTGAAAACCAATTTAGACTTGAATCCAATCAAACTTGACAACACAACTGGCTAGTCCTAACAAATTACAAGATGAAAACATTGCCATGATGGCATATCATTACTAAGAATTGTACAATATAGGCCTACTGTTAATGGCCAACCAACGCATGCACTTTGCCATCAGATGCATATCTTTGTGATGATTGTATTCTAGAGAAAGTAGATCAAGCAACGCTAATCAGTGGTGTATGATTGCTGACTACCAACGTTATCATTCTATGCACTGCTCTGACTGTCAAATTAATCAACAGAAAACTCATGATCAAGGATTTCATTGTGTTGTGGTTTGTTGTTATGAAGTGTATTGTCATAATAATAGTAATAAACAGCATTTATAATGCGCATTATGAATCACAGATTCATGAATGCACTTAACAAGCCTTATACTATGTTATGTAAAATAGCCTACAGAAAAGCAGTGGGTCAAAAAGTATGAACAGGAAGTGATTTATTTTTTGAGAAACTGCAGGAATTTTACCTTTTGTAGCTTGCTACAAATCTGTTTGTTCTCCCTTTTTTAAAATTGTATTCAGTCTAACTCTACCTACATGGTTTTACTCTCAGGAAGGGTGCGCACAACATTGGTCAGATTGAAAATTGAATAAAGATGGTCATGGTGGAAAACTTCCTTTGAAATACATTAGACCTGGGCGAATTATTCGAATATATCCGGTTAATGGCGAATAGGTTTTCCTATCCGTAACCGCGAATGCCTTTGTTTTCATAACCGGATATCCGCATAGGGCGCGAATAGCTTTTTATAAACCGGATAGTTCTGTAATTACAACCAAGTAACCAGATATTCTTTAATATCCGAATATCCGCGGACGTCGGGCGACAACTGATATGAATGTTTTGTCTGAATCCTTATGAAACTTCTATTAAGTCAGCATAAAACAGCATAAATTAAGTATTTAACTCTGCTCACCTCCGTGAAGAGTTAAAACAATGACATTTCCGACGTATTTTGTTCAAAGATTACAAAAGTTTTCCTTCACGTAGAGTCAATCGCGATCAAAAGAAAAAGCAAATTGCCATCTTTAAATTAGATCCGGTCATTTCTTTTAATAGCGCCCTCTAGCGGCGAAAAAACTATTCGAATATCCGGTTAATTTCGGATAGTTGGCCAGCGGTATCCGAATAACAAAATTTCACTATTCGCCCAGCACTAAAATACATATTGTCCAATGGATGTTGTTCCTACTCTTAGTTGCAAATTCTGTCAGAAAAAACAAGCAAAGCCTGCCTAAATATTGTAGTTAAATGTAAATTTTGGGTTTTACTATCATGGATTTTTGCATGTCTACAAACTTACAAGGTCCTTGGCAGACATTTTATGAGAGACTCGATAGTACACCTTCCTACACAGTTCAAATAGTATTAATGACAGTAAAATTTTGTTGGGCAAAAACTTGAATATTGACCTGAGAGTTCTTATATTAACCAAAACAATTAGATACTGGCACCAGTCTGTCACTCATTAATATCAACATCCTACATAATATGTGATCCGCACTCTGCCATGACAAGGGTTGTTATCTCCATGTCTCATACCAAACCACTTCGCCATTTCCTAGCAGCCACAGTTGGTGTCAGGCGGAGTGGCACCAAGGTCAACATGGGGTCAAACTCCACCCTTTTGTCCTCCTGTCTTGTGAAGTGTCAGTACCGAAATGCCTATTGAAACCCTTTATTTTGGATGCGTAGAAAGTGAAGAGTTCTAACTATCTTTTTGGGGGATATTTTTGACCCGGTGATGCAAATGATAAGAACTTTGTTTGTATTTGTGGGGGCTGTAAGTACAATGTATATCACTATCGGGGTATGGGTGCATGTATGTTTCAGGGTACAGACTTGGATATCATGTACAACTACCAGTGAGTGTATTATGAAAGATGCACGCACAGAACCTTGTCATTTGATTAGTGAACACGCCTCAGGTGATATGGTTCCTTTATGGAGTAAATTTCCTCCCTTGCCCTTGGTTATTGCCTTGGTGCCCCTTGAAATGTTCGTGATATAAGTATCGGAAAATGAGAATGCCCCGCGCCCAAACTCTCCTACAACAAACATGTCTGTGCAAACTGACAATGTAAAGAAGCCAAACTTTTTTACATGGCACATTCATGAACAGTTTACATGGCACATTCATGAACATTGTAGTTTCTTGATTAAAATGCTAGTGTCCTGCCAATAGTTAGACAAACGAAGTGCCTGTAAACCAAATGAATGAAAAAGCCTCATTCAAACTAATGGCAAAATTAGTTACAAGTGGTCAACAAATAAACTGACCGCTAATCCTGTTATCTCTGAGAATGAAAGACAATGAATGAATGACAGTCTGTGGCCATTGTGTTTGTCTGATCAGAATGTTATTTTTCAAACTTGTGCTATTTGCCAAGAAGGCATTTGCGTGTTAGATTTGAGTATTGTGTGGTAGTACATTGACGTGCTTGATCACAAGTTACCACTTAAATTTGAACTCACCAGACTATTGAGACAGTTGCTATGTCACATGATTCGGGGCAAGCGTTTGCGTAGTTACGTCAGCGACGGTGAGCACCCATACAATATTTTGAAAGGAGATGTATGGCACAATGGCACCAGGGTCTGCTCATCTGGGGGTTGCTATCAACTGTCTCTATAGTCTGGTGAATTCAAATTTAAGTGGTAACTTGTGATCAAGCACGTCAGTGTTTTCCAGACAATATTCAAATCTAACACGCAAATGTCTTATTCCGCCTCGGCCTGTAAGAAAGTTTCCTGCCTTGCCCCAGGGTGATAGACCTAATTGAAAAGTAGCAGTAGGAGAAGAGTGCCTCACCCCTCTGCAAACACCTTGGTCTCACCATGGAGTTATCCATGGTCTCACCATAGAGTATGGCAGACTGCACAAAGCCTCCTTCCTTGCATTGATTACATAGCACTGTACAGTAGCTAAAGTGCGTCCAACCTAAGAATTGTGCCAAGATCTAAAGGATGGGCTGCAAGAAAATCACACACGCGAGTGAGAAAGCATTTGAATGTGAAGACAGTAGGAGCAAAGCAATGATGTAGGTTTGAGGGCCGACTCCGGGGTGAGACTGAGCGCCAAGACGTCATCAGTTGGGGAGATGCTCGACTGAGCTTGTTAGGGGAGACTTGACAGGATGACGTGAATGTGCCAGATGGAAGGATGTCAGCATTATTAATGGGCACTAAAGAGGAGTTAATTAGGGGGAGGGTGCCTTCACATAGGGAAGAGTGTAGGAGAACTGGAAAATCAAATGTGTCAAATTACTTTTTGCTTAACTGCAATACTGTATGAGTATAGTGTCTTGCATTTAATTGTACTGGCAATGTTGTATGTCTTGAAAACAATCTGTACTCGCACAAAATGTATTAGTAACAAATAATGTTTTGAAAAGAACTACAAAAAACCTGGAATGGCTGGCCTCTGTTGCTTCTGGTCTTGGCCTTGGTGCCCAGTGGTCGATTTCACAAAGAGATAGGACTAGTCCTCAGCTAGGAGTATATAAACAACTTAAGACTAGATGAATAACTCATCCTAACTAAGCTTGGGCGATATCACGATATCGAATATCGCGATACTAATTTGGAAACGATTCCGATATCGGATTGTTTTGGTTTTAATAGAAATATCGATATATCGCGATATCGATTAAGTATCGCAATATCGTGATGTATTTCTTAGCTGAGACATCTTGCACCCCATAAGTTTGGAGTAAAACCAGAAGACCAGGTCATTAGAACACCTCTCTTATGCTATGACTGTCTCTTCTACAACTTTCACTGGGAGTTTGAAGACTGATGATGTCAAATTTAATTAATCGCAATTATATCGAATATCGCGATATATTGTCGGCGATATATCGTGAATAAAATAAATCAATATTTGTCCAAGCTTAGTCCTAACTCGAGATAAGACTAGTCTTAACTCTTTGTGAGATCCACCCCTGGAGCCTCAGAAGTTTCCCATAGACTTTTACAAGATTTTCAAATGGAAGTGCCCTTTGCAAAATGAAAATGGCCTTGCCCTCTCAGAGATGAAATTCCAGGCCTGCTACAATCAAATGCATTTATTCTTAACCATGTATATTTCTGATTTGACCGATGTCAAGCAATTTTTTTTTCGCGTTTTGTCAATGTTTCTATTTGTTTGTTTTATAAGTAATTACATTGTATTTTATAATGTGCAAGTTAAATAATAAGCACTTATTGTTTCTCCCTCCAGACATATTCCGGTTTGTTCTGTGTGGTGGTCAACCCCTACAAGAGACTTCCAATCTACTCTGAGAAGGTCATTGAACTCTACAAAGGCAAGAAGCGTCACGAGGTGCCACCTCATGTCTTTGCCATCACAGACACCGCTTACCATAGCATGCTTCAAGGTGGGTGTAACTTATGATATATCACTGTCAACCATTTGAAAAGAGCATACTTGTTGCTTTAAAACTATTAAACCTGTGTTGATACCATTTTTAGTTCAAAAGTTGTGAAAGTAGAAACACCAAGAGAACGAGACTAAGAAAAAGGGGATCAAAGTCGAGCTGTTTATTGAAAATACATCGGCACATTGTCTTTCAATGCTAATGTTAACCCCTTTTTGCTGTTATTGATCAAGAAGGAAGTTGCCAGTTGATATAAAATAAAAGATATTTTTGCATAACAACAAAATATTTTAGAAAATTTTACCCAGTTAGTCTGTTTCGCCATACGGATATTTCCGACAAACGACTCATTTAGCTTGATTGCATGTGTGTAATTTTGCTAGTTTTTACTTTGGGAACAACTGCTCCAACCTCCATTCCATGTGGTTCCCCCAGGCCATGACCAAGAAACATACTCCGAACAAGTCAATTGTGCGGTTCGTGTACAGCGAGGACATTTGCTAAATTAGCTGAAGTTGGCATGTAAACTGTGCAGTATTCTTGAAGTACTCTTAAAGTTCATGTCTGTAAGTCAACTGTCTGCTGTTGGGGGATCGTATCACTTCCCTGGAGGTTAAAAAACCCAAACAACAAACATGTTATTACAGAAATCACATTCGCCGCGAGAAAGTCAAGTGAAAGACAAGGGGGCAAGGTTTTCTTTTTCCTAGGTTAAGCCTTAAAGCTTAAAAAGTGTCCTGTGCGGTCAGCCATATAAACTGAAAGTTGCTATGCTGAAAAGATTGTAGCCGGCGTGAAAATTGGAGGCTCATTTAGAATTGAACAAATTCGAGGAGACGTAGACTACTTGTGGTTTCCTCATTTGAATGTAATTCATGTGTGAAGGTTACAGGAAGGATGTGTTCTACCTACAAGCACCATTACCTGCAGGACCTGGGGACAATTGTAAAACTGAAAACAGTAAAAAGTTATGACCCATTTTGCAGGGCTTTATTTTTAAAGTCAACATTTGATTAACAAAACTGAAGTGTAACATTTGTAACCTCAACATAGACAGTATTAGTTTAGTTATCAGACCTTTGTTAAAGGCAAACTGGCTGTCACCGGTGTCCAATACTGTAAGTGCCCACCACACCACAGCCTCATTTCGTAAACCTGCTTATATGCACAAAACTAGCTAAGCACAAAAATATTAGGCTCGCCAGATTGAGGTTACCCAACCCAACTACCATTTGACACAAATACCTTCTGTGACTGGTGTCCTGCTGCTTTTTGCTGTTACAGTACAATGAAGGTACACTTGTGTACACTCACACCATGTAGTTTTTGTATACTTTGGGGCCTTTTTCAAACTTCAGCTTAGCCTGCAGCTCTGGCTCCGGCTGTGACTCCACACTCCATTTGATGTAGAACCACCATTTAAAATGTACACTGTTCTGAAATTGATGACAGAGCCCAGGCGGAAGCCGAAGCCACATCCCGAGGTTTGGAAAAGGCCTTTACATAGAAGGAACTTGGAAAAAAAAAAAATGCTATTCCATACCACTTCCAGAAGCTAGCCCACTCACAAACAAGCGTGGCACTTACAGAGAGGTGTGGCAGAGATACAAGGGGGAAAAACAAACTTCACACACAGGTTTCACGAGTCTGTATGCACAAAAATGAAGTGTGTTTATTGGTTTCAGTTGCTGGAGTTTGCTCACCATATGTGCTGGTACTGCACTGTGACATTGAAAATAACAAAGGCGTTACATAGCGTGTTCATCTCATTATGTATTTAGGTTATGTCTACTGTGGATTTTGAAACGTTGCTGAGTGCTAGAGGAATTCAGTTTTGAGTTACGTCTACTTTTACAGAGTATCGGGACCCAATTTCATTACAAACTGTTCAGCAGAGAATGGTGTTGGAAGCGAAAAAAAGTAGTTACTTGGCACTTGGGCTGGTAACCTGCTTCTCTACTAAGCAATGTTTTTCTGTGCTAAGCATTTTTTCTATGCTAAAACAGCTTTGTGAAATATAGCCCTGGACATTGTACAGGTGTATGTGAATGTACATGATGTCATGTACATGAACCCAAACAAGTATTGGAATACATAGTACATAGCTTGAACTCTAATGACTACATTTATCAATAATTAATTGACATTTGGATTAGATATCGTACCACCAAGTCTAGGACCTAAATCTGTCCCAAAACCAGCAAAGGTGCAACTCCACAGAAAGTATTGGGTGTTTACTTGTCAACCTTGGGTGGTAGTGTGTGGTTCCATAACTCTGCCTGTGAGGAAGTTATGCCCAAATACATTCCTGTCACACACAAACCAGTTTTAATGAGGAAAAGCAGACCAAAAAAGGAAGGATTGTTGTACTTGGTTTGGGAGTTTCAATGCCAAAACACTGTGCCCAAGGATAAACAGTTTCAGTTTATACAGTTATTATTAAAGTCACCATTGTGTGCTGATTCCCATTGTGAAATACACTGATGGAAACATCACTAGTATGAGAACTCCATTCAAATGCAGAAGGGTTAAAAAAAAACACGCACAAAACAGCGACTGACTTTTAACAAACACTTGCCCATCAAAGTTTTTCTGAATACTTGCATTGTGCGATACAAGGAAGCAATTTCTAGTAACATGAATGGGGGTTGGGGGTGGGCGTTGTAGATGATCTCATACACTGTACATGCATTATTTTATTGACAACTGATAAGTGTGCTAGGAATACAGTTAATAATAATAATAATAATAATAATAATAATAATAATAATAATAATAAGACTTGTAATGCGCACATAAGTTAGTACTTTCTTGGAAAATGGATGTGAAGTGCCATGCCAATTTGTTGTTGTTTGCAAACAAAAAAAGTTATTTTGTTTGACTCAATACTGAGAACTAAATTATTGCAAGAAATGTACTGTTCCAAAAACGAATGGTGTGCTACATGTTAACTTATATATTTGAGTCCTCATGAATCGAGACTATAGAACAGAAATGTAACATGTTCAGTCAAACATTCCAGGCCTGGAATTTCCTCTTGGAGAGGGCAAGACCATTTTCATTTTGTAATGGGCACTTCCTTGAGAAAGTCTTTTGGTAGTTTGGAAGGGGCTCCAAGGCCAAGACCAGGGCAACGGAGGGCATGGCCACTGTGACCGCTGTGTAATTGCAGGCCTGTTCAAGTAACTCCTTGACCAACTAGGTCAGTAAGATTCAGAAGTTACTCTCACCCCTAACCAGACTGAGAGAGAGTTTTCATTTCAGAAACTCCCTGAGAGCAAGTTGAGAAAAATAAGTGTCTTGGATTTCCTGAGGTCAGGGCCGAGGACAAGCTGATACATTACATGAAAGGCTGGTGTTTATAAACACCAAGTGGGTTGTGTGTGGGCTGTGTTTATCCAGTGTTTATCAAGAGTGTTATTGGAGATTCAAAGTTCAAGGCTTTGTACCTCTTAAATAATGCTAGGAATGGTTTTAGTTGCCCCTACCCCTTTTCTTCTGTGACCGGAACTTCATCAGAGACTTACACTTAAGCATTTAAGCTCTGTGCTCTAAGGTTGCTCAGGGATGACTTTTTTCAGACTTTTATCTGAATTCAGACTTTTTGTGTTGGCCAGGTGAAGAAAATGTGACGTTATTTTTCCACATATTAAAGAAATCCTGCTCTTTGGTCTACTTTCTGCAGTGCTGCAGACATAAAGAGCTTCTTGGAATCTATACCTCAAGGGGTTACCAAAAGGTGAAAATGCCATTATTTCAACATACCTTAGAATTTGTATCCAAGTTTCAGACTTTTTTTGTTGGTAATGACCCTCACCCCTGGTTTCCAAGACATTTCATAACCATAGTAAGGTGTGTGTTTTATCATTATATATCTGGATGTTTTCAATTTTTTTTTAACGGGAAGGACAGGGGAAAAAAGGCAATCGGAAAATAACTAATCTTGTTGGCACTATGCTGGCATTTAATGTTCATTCGGAGGTTCTTAATTCTACTCTAAAAAGGTAACTTCATTAAACTAACAAGTTCACTTATAAGGTATAAACATTATTCATAGAAAGCAGCATTTAATGGCAGCCATATTATGATCTTTTAGTTACTTTCAATTGTGTCTTGAGTGGATTTGATTGATGGTGTAACCTACACCAAGAAGACAGAGACACCTTCCCTTTAAGGGTAATAAAGTGCAGGTGTGGTAATTGCAAACATATTAATTTTTTTCCATCTTCACGAAACCAACCTGTCCACCTGGCTTGACTCTGTGGTAGCAAAAGCCAGTCTCGTGTGAGTGGCTGCGTGATTGCAATGAAAGAAATGTAAAAAGTATCTCGCAGCGAACTCTTTGCCAAACATCTTCACTGCTACATTGCAGTGTTTCCATCAGAGGATTTCCTCAAACTGTTCCTCCCAGAAAGCACAAGCTGTTTTCTCATAGCCTCCCGCCGAGTTGATCAGACTTTTGCTATGATGCGGAATGGATGGCCTGGATGACCTTATTAGAATCCGACCCAGCGTGTGAGCTGGATACCCACCGCACAGTGGTATTCAAGACTCACACAAGAATATCTGGGCATGGGGAAAAACACAGGAGTGACGTGACGATCATCCTGTCTTCTGTGGTTTAGAGCATGCTAGGTCTTCTGTTGAATAACAGTATCAACTGACCAGTTTCAAAATTAAAGAAGTGTCCCAACTGTCACGTTTAAGCCTGATAAGAGCAATCCGGAATTCAACCAGGGCCTAATTTCATAAAGCTGCTATGAACAAAATATTGCTTAAAAATGTTCTGCTGAGCAAAAATTTGCAGGATACCAGTCATAGATTGTACATGAGAAATAGCATTTTGGCTTGTAATCGTATTCTGGTAGCATAATTTTGTTTTCACATTATTAGACTTGGTATTATAAAGATGGTCTGTAATTATTTAAAAACTTTTGAAAATATTAATTAAAGCACTAAGGTTAATTCCACTACACACATGTGGTGCTTAGTACCAGATGATTTGAAGTGAAACAAATAAACTTCTTGAAAGGCAAGTTAGAAATATACCAGAATTGAGATAAAATGAAGTTTCAGATGGTTGCTTCAAATCCTGCACCTGGACATATTCAGCACAACTTTTAAATTAGTACAAGTGGCTGTCACTGTCAGACCTGCAGTTTATACTTTGAAACTATAGTACGTCGATAAACTCAACATCCATTAGGTTTTACCATTTTGTGTATAACATAATGTGGATAGTTCCGAAAGGAAGGAAGTGGATAGTTTCTACACAAACCACAGATGGTACTCAAGATTAAGGATGGTGTCAGTCAGTCACGTCAGTATATCATGTACTCACAATCCCCTTTACAGGGATCACACCCTGGCTGCATGGTAGTAAGCGGTTGTATGGCTTATGACTGGCACGCCCAAGCAAAAATATTAGCAAAATAGGGAGACATAGGGCTTGATAGAATTATTTATTGAACTTCATGTAAATGGTTTTGGTGGTAGGTACCCACTGCTACATGTAATTGTACTGGATTCAAACTGGCCTCTCACTGGGCATGCGTGGTGGTCAAGTGGTAAAGGCATCTGCTCTAGAATGCAGGGGTGTGGGTTCAAATCCCACAATAGCCTGTGAATATTGTTGATGTTGTTGTTTGTTTGTTTGTTTGTTTGTGTGTGTTTTTTTGTGGGGGGAGGGGGGCGGGAGGTTTCTGCTGGACTCGGAAAGCACCGAGTATACAATGCTTATCATACAGTAGGTGCAAGGGTAAAAAATATAATATAAAAATCTTGTGTACAAAATTGTTTGCATTTCCCGCAATGCAGTTATTACAGCTATTGAACTGTGCTATCCAAACTGGTCTATATGGCACTGTGCAAGGTGTGAAAAATCATGGGTTTTTAGGAGATTATATTAATTCCCGCCCTCTAGTTTCCAATAAATACACAATGAATCCAACCTGTGAGAACTGAGTGTTCAATGAATTCATGGTTTGGTGAAACAATGAATAAAGGTTTATGTTTTGCCAGGAATTTTGTGTAATATCAGCCGGGGATCTTGGCTTATTTTAATTGTGGCAGTGGATAAGTTTGTGTTTTTAGGCGTATTCAAATGCTCTTTATTGATTTTGCAGTTTAATTATCTTGACTTGAACAGTATTTCAATCAATCATGCACAGATATGTTTTTCTGGAGGATTGGCACTGGTGTTTGTATTTGTATAATCAGTTTCCAGATTGAAACTTGTAAGTATTCAATTTATGTATGTTCCTAGGCCTGTACCTTGTCTTGGAGTCTTGAAGTCTCAGTGTCCACAATTTCACTGCCTTATAATCAAGGAAGGAATTTCATAACACAGGAATTCCTGAATACTCTTATCGTTAGTGGTCAGTCCTGATATTATATTGTTGACTCGGATTTCTGTTTTGTCCGTTGACCTGTGGTTTGATAACAGTAGGAGGGCCGGTTTCTGCACCATTTCGGTGTATCAGGTCGCTCTTGAGGAATTTCGGGTTCAATATAACTTGGGGTGTAGCCTTATAACTTGGTGAATCCTTGAACTTTGCTCTTGAATGGGCATGAAATAGTTTTGTTGCTACAGGACAAATTTGTATTTTGTCTTTGCAATTTCATGGGGCATCACAGGCCTGAAATTGCATGGAGGCCATTGCTGCTGTTGCCCTGGTCTTGGTCTTGGTCTTGGTGCCCGTCAAAAAGTTTCCTGTATTTTGCGAGTGAAATATTTGCAAAATGAAAAAGGCCTGGCCCTCTCAGAAATGAAACTCCAGACCTGGCATCAAACCAAACGAGGGGCATGCTGCCCTGGCAATTTATTCATTGCAGGGCAAGGTCACTAGAAGTTCAGTCTGGTTGTATATATTTTTTCTTGGAACACCAAGCTGATGGCTCTTGTGTGGGCCTACTATGTACATTACATTCAAGGGCTTAGCATGGAAATATTTTGTGTCTGTACATTATTATGTCAAGGCCCGTCTGTCTGCCAAAAATGTCAAATGCGAGGCATGGTATAGAAAATTTCAACATGCCATATGGATGAGACCAAGGGTAAACATTTGAGGAAGAAAAACCCCCACAAAATAAACAAATCCAACAACAACCACCTTAAAGCTGTCTTGAACAATCTTTATTTTAACGTTCATGGTCATTTTGATCATTTCTTGGGTTAGCACACTTTGCAGAAAGTCCTTTGAGCCCTTTGCTCTTTAAAAAAGTAAACGTCAATCGCAGTCCTCACTGATAATTACAGTTCATTTATGTACATTGTACGTGTTCGTGAATGTAGCTCAGGTTAAACTAACATATTCAAAGTACAATGTCTTAAGCTTACTAAGATCGATGAGCTTAAATACATGGTTAAAGTTTGTTTATGGTCGTAATTTGATTTCTCTTTGGACTTCAATTATTTTCGGGAGCCCCCCTTCTTCCCACAAGAACATGAATTCTTAATCGTATTAAACGGAGGCACTTCACTTCCCGCTAAACACAAATGTAATTTGGTCCGCATGTGGAACAGGATTACGGATGCATAATTGTCTGCGGTTAGTTCCGACGGATCATTTTATAGTCCAACGCATAATCTCAAATCAGGTTTAGCGCAAGAATCGTTTGGATGTCACTGGTCCTTGTTTATTGGTTTCACCGTTCATTAAGCATTGTCTGTTGTGGAACAAGGCGAATGTACTGAACAGTTTCATTCCTTTTCCATGGGTCATGTACAGGCCATACATGGCCCAATCTCATAGAGCTGGTATAAGCAGAAAATATTGCTAAAAGTTTCCTGCTAAGCAGAATACCAGTTGTATTTTTGATATGGTAGTTTGGCTGGTAACCTTATTCTGGTAAGCGTTATTTTGTTATGCTTAGCTACTTTTTGCTCTCAAGCAGTTCTATGAAATTGAAATTGGGCCCTGGAAGCAGAGAGAGATCTTTTTTCTTCATGCTGCCATTTTTCGTTTTAAATGTTGAACAGCATAAAAAGGTTCCATAAGTTTAAACCAAGTTTGAATGAGATTCAGATACTGAATGTTTACTTGATGAATGCTGGCCTGCAATTTCATCTTTGAGAGGGCAAGCCCATTTTCATTTTCCAAGGGACACTAGTGAAGACAATTTTAAGGTCAAAGGGAATTTTTTTAAATTGGGCACCAAGACCAATGAGCAACAGAAGACATGGCCGAGCTCCATGGTCATAATGTAATAGCAGGCATGATAAATGCTGTATTTAGCACTCAGGCCAGTAAACCTGATGCCAAAAGCGTTAATACATTTAGTCTTAAGTGCCGGTTTGTTATGATAAACAAATCAGAATGTATTGTGCATGTGTACAGTCGTTCAGTTTCTAACACATAAACTTGTAGGGGCCCACTCTTTGTTGCTTTAAAACTTTATTATTAATCATAGTCACACTGATAACTTGCAACACACAACAGTACTGTCCTCATCATGTATAATGTAGGAGTACAATGTACATGTGCAATGTTGCAGTATACTGTACTTTGCAGGTCGGTTTTGATTTACACTCCGAGATTATCCACTAGAAATTCTTTGGCTCAGCCATAATAAAACTGTCAACGCTGACATAAAACCTGATAAGAATTACAGTTGATATTCCTGGATTCCAACTGGATAAGAAGAAGACTTGATTGGCATTCACAATGCCTGTACATCTCTCATCTAGGGTAAAGATCAGACAAATTTGAAAAGTGAAATCTGGGATTGATAAGTTCATTCTTCGAAGAGCAAAGCAGTTTTTTCTATAATACTGAGCTGCCAGCTCTCAAACCAAAATAAAATGTTTTGTTCTTGCAAAAATCTGTAGCTGTGTGATATGCGTTCAATCACATTCGTAATCCGCGTTCCCACCTGATCCACAATTCGAGTATGAGCGCGCATTGATCCACCTTTTGTGAAACGAAGTTTCCCCTCAACTTGCTGGCTAAATGCTGGGTCTGATCTTCCTTTGCGTTCCCACTAGAAGTTAATCGTCCTGTCGTGATCAGATCTCGCTTTAATCCTACTCCCGAGGTGTATACAAATAGCAGGTTCTGATCCTGATCGGCCCCGCATTTCCACCTACACTTGATCTCACCATTTTCTCGAATTGCGAGATCAATGCGATATCAATGTGGAGTGCAGTTGGTACGTGGTCCAATGTTCAATAGCAGTTTTAAAAACTTGTTAAGAAATGTTTATTCCTGACAGCAGACTTCTCGCTTACCCCTCTCACCCCAACCCTGCCCAAGAGCTTTGTGGATCAAGGAGACAAAAAGGAAGTCCCAGTAGCTTTGAAGGGGGAATTGGTAAATCCTAGATGTATTGTAGCTACACCTTGTATGAGGAACATCTTCCTACTGCCAGTGTCATAGCAACCTCTTGTAGGACATTGACCTTGGTCCATTTTGGATGTGTCTGATCAGAGACTGATCAAGTTATAATCATCGTTTCCTGACCTTGCTTTTTACTCACTTCATAAATCTGGCAATTTGAATAGGTGTTTTTGACTTTTGAACAACAAAATTACATTAAATGTGGACAACCTTGGGTTGGTTTTGATAATTGGAGTATGTTTTTTTTAAAGCTCTGCTTTTAAGTTGATTTTGGCACCTGCTCATGGGACAGGTTCCAAAGTCACTAAAGAGGGTAGTCACTAGAGAGACGCTAATGATATGTTTGGGTCCAATGTATACAAAATCATACTGTTGACATTTTTATAAAGATATTCTCAGGCCTGGAATTTCATTTTTGAGAGGGCGAGGCCATTTTTGTTTCCAAGGGCACTTTTATTGGAAAATATATAAAGAACAGTAGTACTAAGAAGTGGAAATTCTGTGGAAATATTGTGCTGACCAATCGAGGCCAAGACCAGGGCAATAGAAGCCACTGTCTCCATCGTGGTCTTCATGTTATTCCAGCAGCCGACACCACAAAACGCTAGGATTAATCCTTTCGCACTCGTCCTAACGTCTTTGGTTTTATGGAACTTCACTCGTTCTATAAGATTAATCCTAAGTTAGGAAGAGTTTGTTGAAATCGACTGTATTCTGCATTGTGAACCTCACAAAAGATATGGTTACTTTGGCCAGTTTTTAAGATGTAGACCCCCTTGCTTGTGCCTCATGCAGCCATCCTGTCTGCCCTTGGGGGTGAGTTCTAATTACAGAATAGATAAAGACCCATCACCCACTGCGTACTGCATCATGTAATGTGCATTGTAAGTGGCTTTGAACTTGACATTATCTTTGCATTGCATAAAATTCATGACTTATGTGACAATCATTTGAAAGAGACTGAATGAAGAAACTGAAACCGGAGCCTAATTTCATAGTCAGATCTAAAAGTAGAAAATATTGTTTGAAACAAAGCAGAACTGAGCAGGATACTGGTGTGGTTGTTTGGCTGGTAATTTTGTACTGGAAAGCATAATTTGTATGCTTAGCTACGTTTTGTGCTTTTAAAACTAATAAATGAAACTGGGCCCTCATTACTCAGTCGCATTCCCTACACTTGTACATTAACAAACCGTTGATCAATTATTGTACATTAACAAACCGTTGATCAATTATTTCTATAATTCAACAACTCCTGATGCAAGGGATGAGAACGTGATTAGTTGACTAGATTTATTGCCTATTCAAAGTAACACACAAAAAACTCTAAATCAAAGTTTCTCTCTTTGATGGCACGCCCACTCCAAGGAAAAGTCCTACTGCACACAGTGGTGGTGGCCAGTGGTGTGTATTTTGACATCCTGTTGTCGTTGTGGCATACCATTGGGCATACATTTACATTGACTGATGACAATAAAGGAGATTTGGATTGCTAAAAGGGGGCCTTGCGTGTATGCAAATTACCTGCAATCGGAGCCCATTCAACATTTTGTGAAGGACATTTTCATGGCTGGCTGAGGGAAGGAACCATTTGTTCCTAGCGGTCTTTCAATGCCATGCAGGCTCTATAGCTATGCTGTAGACAGAAGCTGGATTATGTACATTAGCCTAAATGTACAGTACATTGCATGATTGGATTGACGACTGGGAAAGCATTGATTGCACATGTACTGTTGTACACATCCCATAGGGCCTACAGTATGACTAGTGGGTTGGTAACCAAACTTCTTTGAACACTGCTTTAATAGCGGATGCTATTCTCAAATTAAAGCCGTTGCAGAACGAAAAGTTCCAGTTTTCTTGTTTCCACTTTCCAGGAATGCATAGAAATCACTGATTCTGCAGAAAGTTCCCTGAAAATAAACCAAACTTTCCATGTTCTGATGAACAAATTTGACAGACTCCCTGAGAGACCTAGTACCCCGACTGTGCCTGGAAATTCTAAGGACTGTTTTTAAAGTGCTGTTTTGTTTGATATTTATTTTAATTGTGCCTACAAGTAGAGGCCTACATGTCTGGGAAATGTAGTTTTAGAACCACTTTGTTGTTTTAATGCAGTAGATAGGTTGATTGTTTGATAAATGAGGAGTTTGAAACTGTCTAAAATTGTGTACTGAATTCATATCTATCTCTGGAAGTTAAAACAAACAACTTGTTTTGTCATGAAGCAAGCATACTCATGATTCACTCATGCCAAAAACCTAGTAGACCAAATCGATGTTCAATACATGTAAATATTGTTACCTTACTGCAAGCTCACTATTTGTGTGACACAATATACACAAGTATACATTTTAGGCCTACATTATGTTGTTAATCTTTTGTTCTTGAATCTCACTTTAAAAAAAAGTTTCCAACAAGAGAGAAAAACTCAGGATCCGTGGTCTCCATTGTCATGTTTTTTCATTTATTTGTGCTGTCTAAATGCCAGAACTTTCTGTTGTTGATCACTGGCCCCCATCAAAAACTTGAAAGCTCACATAAGAGACAAGCCCAAAATATTTGGCCATGAGAGAGCAATCTGGGCCCAATTTCATAGGAGTGTGATGGCATGTGTGCTCAAACAGTCTCTTTTTTTTTTTGGGGGGGGGAGTAAGAGTTCACTCAGCTGTGCGTGAGAAGCAGTGTAAACGTGTCTAGGTGTTTCTACTTCATTTGATGTGCGCAGTCTGCGCATCTAATCTAAAGATAACTCCTGGTTTAATGTGATTTTATGCTGTACAGGTTTTACTTTATTTGATTAAATAAGAGTGACCTAGAATACTTTCTCTGCCCACTGTGTCAGCCCAGCTCTTAAGACCCACTGTGTGTAGACATTAAGTTTGTTTTTACCAAGAGGGTAAACAGGAGGGGGAATGGGTAAACTGGTTGTCCCATGCTTCTGTTCAACAAAGGCAGTGGACACTATTGGTAATTACTCAAAATAATTATTAGCATGAAACCTTTCTTGGTGACGAGTAATGGGGAGAGGTTGATGGTATAAAACATTGTGAGAAACGGCTCCCTCTGAAGTAATGTAGTTTTCGAGAAAGAAGTAATTTTCCACGAATTTGATTTCAAGACCTCAGATTTAGAACTTGAGGTCTCGAAATCAACCATCTAAACGCACACAACTTCGTGTGACAAGGGTGTTTGTTTCTTTCATTATTATCTCGCAAGTTCGATGACCGATTGAGCTCAAGTTTTCACAGGTTTGTTA
Source organism: Asterias rubens (assembly GCF_902459465.1). Classification (NCBI taxonomy): domain Eukaryota; kingdom Metazoa; phylum Echinodermata; class Asteroidea; order Forcipulatida; family Asteriidae; genus Asterias; species Asterias rubens. The sequence continues at coordinate 3,978,558 of NC_047068.1, read as the reverse complement.
TTTTATGCATATGTTGAGATACACCAACTGTGAAGGCTAGTCTTTGACAATTACCAATAGTGTCCACTGCCTTTAAATAACCCTGGCCTGATTTAACCCCTTTCAATTAAACCGTTAATGTTAACTACAACTGAGGGAGTACTTTTGTGCTTAATGAGCTTTTAAAGGTCGCAACTTACACAGCTGCCAATTCTCCCTGAACCTACTGAGGAAAGTTCCCTGAAAATAGGCCAATATTTCCATGAACTGATGAACAAATTTGACCATCTACCTGGTCATGGAAACTTATCTCCTATTATGTTGAAATATAATTCTAACTAATTTTCGCTGATTTAAAAGATGTTAAATTTGCATCAGGAATAAAGAATACATTTGCATCGGGATAAAGATATACATTTTTACCCATATACACCGATGTGTGTTAGCACTTTACCAAGTACTCTCCCGAGTTCTGTGAAAAGAAATTGCAGGCATATTCCTCCCTGATTGTCGTACAAAATACCCCTGCTGGTAAGATGCTAATGTTGCCAGCTCTGAATTGAGCCCCCTCCCACTAAGAGAGGTTTGCGGTTTAAGACTTGTTAAAGAGAGTCATTTACAAACGGTCCTTTTCAAAACTAAAGTGCTTTTCACCGGACATAAATTTAACCGGGTCAGAAACAAGACAGCAGAAACAATTGTTGTCCTTTCACACAAGGAACATTTTGTAAAATTATACAACCATGCTAGAATTTGACAAGGGACCCTTGCTAAAATGCTCTCGTGTGAAAGGGGCTTCACACTACTCAAAAGAGATCCCCACATTGTGTTACTGCAAACCTCTCTTAGTCAAATACATTTACTTCCACCATGCAAAGTTAAAAAATTAGTTAATGATATAGTATTGTCTGCAGAAATTGATTGATTTATAATAATTTTCTATTTACCCTCTGCTCTCTCCTCTGTACAGATCGTGAAGACCAATCTATTTTGTGCACGTGAGTATTAATGAATCATCGTCTAGTTTCTAACCGTCTAAGCAATCAAAGTGGGACCGGTAAAATGAGTCAGTTTGTTTTACAAGTTGAGTCCCCATGTGGAAGACCTTGGGTTTTTTGACACAAGTGCAAGGTGTCATTGTATAAAGACGTACTGGGTAGAATTGTCAACAACTGATGATTTTACGTTCATTTTGCCAGACATTTCTTGAGTATCGACGAAGTACAGAAAAAGTTTAACATGCTTCAATGCACTTTATACAGGCACATTTAACAAAACACTTGAAAGACAAAATACTTCATGAGCAAAACCAGAAACACCTATATGAGCAAAAATTAAAACACATCAGAATTAAAACACCAAATATGAGCAAATCAAAAGCCTAAGAATCAAAACACCTGGCCTCTTTGTTTCAAAGACATGATGTACACATGACAGAAATGTAGGTCCAAGTTGTTCAGGACCAGCGGCCAATTAAAATAAAAAACATTTGCACAGACGTTTTCCTCTTAGTTACTGATTGTGCCTCTGTGAAAGAAACAGTACCTTGTACTGTTATTAGATAAGTTACTCAACAATGTAGAGAGTGAGTGCACATTAGTGCTGTGAAATCTTTTGATTGTCTAATGCATACTGATGAAGATTTCTGTGCACTGGAAAGTGGGCCCTGAGTTACCCTTTTTCACCAGAAGAGTTATGTACATTATACATTTGAACATTGCGCTTCATTTAAGTTAAAGCCATTGCACACTTTCGGAACAGAACAAAAATTAAAAGTTCACAGATTTACAAATAACTTACAGGGTTTACAGAAGGTAATGGTGAAAGACTTCTCTTGAAATATTATTCCATGAAATGCTTTACTTTTTGAGAAAACATGAAAACAATATCATTTCTTCATAGCGAGAATTACAGATTTATTTTAAACACATGTCATGACACGGCGAAACGTGCGGAAACAAGGGTGGGTTATCCCATTATTTTCTCCCAACTCGGATGACCAATTGAGCCTAAATTTTCACAGGTTTGTTATTTTATATATAAGTTGTATTACACAAAGTTTGGGCCTTGGACAATACTGTTCACCGAAAGTGTCCAATGGCTTTAAGATAAACTTCTCACTTGTCCAAGGGTACAGTGTACAGGTATGGTACATCTATACAAAACAATTAAAGTCCAGGTGTTCGTTGAAAGAAGCTCTAGTCTAAAATCCTTAAATCCTTGGGAACACCTCTGGAAGGTTGCCTTTGTGTCCGCTTCGCCATGGGAGATGACAAGAAACATTTCTGTGGGAATTCAACAACATTTTCCAGGTTATGCATTACACAAACAATGTCTGCATTGTTAAAGTGAAGTTTGAAGCTTTGCATTGTGTGAATCACAGGAAAAGCTTAAGAAGTTGACTTGGAGGTACAACCATGTTTACAATTTTTGTAGGAGAAGAGTTGGTTCCCAAAAAGAAGCGGTGTGGTCTTGACGTTTCGTTGAGTATACTCTGCTTGTCTTCCTGAAGACGAGTGGAAGACCAGCTTCCTGAACATGAGCAGAATATTCGTCAAGACCAACACTTCTCCCAAAAGAGTTTATACATGCTTGCATCTGTTTGTCTGCCATGATTGTCCTATACTCTCAGTCTCATGAGAAGGCATGCCAACTGAAACTCCAAAACTCACCCCCCCCCACCCCCTCCCCTGATCGAGTGACAGCCTATGTTTGCATTGTAGTTTTGATGCATATTCCGGTACGTGTGCCTGACTTTATTTTCTTCTCAACTGGATCTTCTTTTGAAGTCAACACAAGAAGTTCACATGTGCGAAGAATTCAAGCAATCTGTCACAATTTTTTCCCTCATACCATGTCCCTCGGCTCTTATTGGTTTGTGAAGGTGGTCTGGCTCTCTGACAATATTGACAGGCTTGCTATATCCCTGAGGGTGTCCGAACTGCTTTGGTGTACCGAGTCCTTGCACAAGCGGATCACACCTCTGCACAATGCGTGTCTACATTGTACCATTTTGACTCTTATTGGTTTGTGAAGGTGGTCCTGCTCTCTGACAATATTACAGACTCACTACCCCCTTGGTGACTGAACCACTTTTGTGAACTGACGCTTTGCACAACACGGAACACACCCCTCACAACTTGGAACGCACCTCCCCACAATGCAGGATGCACCTCTCCACAATGCAGAATGCACATCTCCACAGTGCGCATACCATTTTGACTCTAACTGGTTTGTGAAGGTGGTCTGGCTCTCTGCTGACATTACGACAGACTCGCTATACCCTCTTGGTGACTGGACCGCCTTTGTGAACTCACCTCCCCATAATGCGTGACTACCATTTCCACCATTTTGGAGTCAGTTACTTTGTGTTCATTTTGACTCCCAAAATGGCAGACATAATATGCACATGCACAATGGTAGTGTGCTGTGCGTTGTGCAAGGGGTCTACAGAGGGTAAATCCGAGAACCTTGAATGACAGACAGCATTGAGAAAGTAGTTTAGTACTTGATGGGAATTTGTTGATGTTATCCCGAGATTTTAATTGTGCTTGCAATAATGATGGGTAGGTTATTAATCGCTCAACTGATCCTTTACATTGAGTGCATTAAGAGGGAGATAAAAGCCTGCCCGGGGATTAAGAACGCTGAGCATGACTTTTACTTGATGGGTGGAATCTGACCCTACATCAAGACAAAGATGATGGGATCTACTCTGACAGTTAAATCCTCATAATAATAGAGCCAGGAGCCCTTAAGCGATTACTTCTAAAGAATGCTAACTATGCACCGTGGAAGTAGGTACTGCTGAGTACATTGTACAGGGTATATATCCTGCAACAAGTGTCCCTGATTGCCTTCTGCAAAATAAACCAATGTTTGCCCCTGTAGTAGGGTCACAATGAGTTTGCTGTTATGGGGTCAGCTGACATAAAAAACCCACTCAGAGCAGGGGTTCCTGAATAGAGAGAAAGTAATGTCCTTGGTGGTGGGTTTTTTTGTCCTGGACAATAATGGCGAACCTGAGGTTTGGGCTGTCAAATCAGGTGACTCTCGGATTGCTCAGTGTCGGCTCTTTAACAACAGGCTTGCTCAACAAGTGTGCAGCCACTCCCACTTGTGTAAGCTTCACACTTGAAGGTCTCTGCTCTTAAAACGCACCACTCCTCTTTTTTTTGAAAACAGATTTGAAGAGGTTGATCAATAAGTTGTACATGCAATCTTCTCTGGTTCTTCTCTCAACTATTGATGCTACCCTGTAACCACCATGCAGATTTTCAAATCTTTCCTTAGAAACTCTGCCATAAAGTTCAGTCTAAACTTTAAGGAGCACACTATCCTTAAAAGGGTTTTATATTTTTATCTGGTGTTTACCCTTAACCTTTCTAATACACTCCGGTGTAAGGGTAAAAAACGCTGTGTGTGAAGAAAAAAAAAACCAGGAAGTGTGAGCTGTCAAACCGTTTTGACCCTGCTTTGTTCACTTATTCTTGGTCTTAAGGTTTTGTTGAGCGTAGCATTCAAAGGGTCTTTAAAAAAAGTCTTAAATTTGATGATTAAAACTTTCATGTGTCGATATGCTTTACTAGGTGGGATTCTCTTTCTCCGATTTCTTAAATATGAGAAAAGAAAGTCGGGGTTTATTTCAAGATTTGTGCTAAGTGTTTGTTGTTGCCCCGATGAGTTGTCACATCCTGAACGGAGATGGAGTCAATGTGGAACAACACCCTCTGGCTTGAAGGGCATTTTCATCTCCCCCAGTCACCGTCAATTACACTGCAGCCATGACAAGGCCAGTGTAGCTTGTGTTTAATGGTAACCCTTGGTAATGACCGACAGTAACCTACACTTCAAGCCTTGTCAAAACATTCACTGAACCTGAGTGACTCTTAGGGTAGAGCTATAAGATTGTACACTCTGGCCCCATAGTATTTCTTACATGTCTAAGCCTGCATGCCACTGGTCATTGTATGAGACCATTATGAAGTCAATACTGATCGAAACGTTGAGTTGTTAACCACTGGTTCTTTTCAGAACAAAAGAGATATGATTATGATGTTACCGCAAACCTCTCTCAGTTATACTACAATACTGTACTTCAACCAAAACAAGTTTCAAATCCTATGAAGTCATCAGAAAGTGATATTTCCCTCATCTGACCAGTTTCTGGCCTGGGCCAAATGTCATTAATCCTGTATGCACAAAAACTTGCCAAGTACAGACAAATCTTGCTAATAGTAAGTAGAAACATGTTACCAGCTGAAATTCCACCCAGTTTACACTGTCGTGACTGGTACACCATTCATTTTTTCGTTTAGCGGCAATTTCGGCTAAACAGCTTAAGAATTCTTTATCAAATTTACTTACACAGCTGCCTAAAGTTTTGTGAAATCTGCTACTGTTGTATAAAAAGATAACACAACACGTAGATAGTTATTGGTTATAACCCACTGTTTACGAACCAATACAATACTATAATAATAATTAACTTTATGTATTATGCAGTTGGTTGCTCACAATTACATGTATTTTCTTTGTTGAGTTCATTTTCCATTGAAACCATGAAATTCCACGCAACATGACAATGTACGCCTACAGTACACATACAAAATATATAAAACACCTTTGTGCAGCTTACATAGAATTGAGGGTGAAGGGGGTCGATTCAATTTACTACAAGTTGTTAGTCAGATGTTCAAAGAATTTCGATTTTTGGTTTACAAATTTGTGTGTTGTGTGCGACACAATAGTTTAAAGTGAAGCTTATATTTGAAATGGGTGACCCTTTCTGTTGACAGTCTTGTTATTTTTAAGAGTCCCTCGATGTTTTTGAAATGTTCCAAGGCCTTGCATGAGGTATATAGCTAAGGTCTAGTTTCAGATGGTACTATAGTCTGCTCATTTATATAAAGTACATTGTTACTCAACGGTATCCCATCGCTTGACATAAATTAGGTATATTTACAGACAGATGTTCCTCAGTTTGATCATAAATTGCATACTTATGCAGTTTTACTGTACTAGACAGTTTGTATTAACCCTTTAGCCTTACAAAGGCCACAATATGTCTGGCCTGGAATTTCTTTTTTGAGGTGGCAAGGCCAATTCATTTTGCTAAGGGCACTTTATTTTGCTAAGGGCACTTTATTTTGCCAAGGGCACTTTATTTTGCCAAAGGCACTTTATTTTGCTAAGGGCACTTTATTTTGCTAAGGGCACTTTATTTTGCGAAGGGCATTTTATTTTGCTAAGGGCACTTTATTTTGCTAAGGGCACTTTATTTTTGCTAAGGGCACTTTATTTTGCGAAGGGCATTTTATTTTGCTAAGGGCATTTTATTTTGCTAAGGGCACTTTATTTTTGCTAAGGGCACTTTATTTTGCTAAGGGCACTTCCATTGGAAAATCTTGAAGTCTGTGGAAATCTTTTGAAGAGGTACCTGCAGACCTGGGCCCGAATTCATAGAGCTGCTAAAGCAGCAAATATTGATTAACAAAGGTTCCAACATGTAACTTGTTACAAAAAAAGGAAGAAATACCATCATTGTGACACATACCTCAAAACACTTGAGCCTTTTTCACATGGCAGCAATACACATGGGGTCCCTTGCTTAATTTGAGCATGGTTGCGAAATTTTACAAATTGCACTTTGTGTAATAGGGCAACAATATTTAGATTGTCTGAGGTCCCTAGTGAAACCACAACTTTGCCATCCTTTATGAACAGTATTAAACATTGTTGTCCTTTCACACATGGTGCAATTTCTCTCAACCATGCTAAAATTAAACAAGGGGTCCTTGCTAAATTGCCGTCGTGTGAAAACGGGGTTTAGCTTCTAGTTTCAGGTTCTTTTTTTGGGGGTCGGTAGTGACACCCACAGATTCTGTATTTACTTATTTACTTTTTATTTTCTTTCTCTCTCTCTCTATCCATCTGTCTCTTCTCCTGCCCCTCGTATTTTATTCTATAGTGGAGAATCTGGTGCCGGCAAAACAGAGAACACCAAGAAAGTCATCCAGTACCTTGCCCACATAGCAGCAAGCAAGGGAGGCAAGGGTGCCACCGCAGCGCAAATACAGGTAGGCTTTGAAAACGAGACGTGCTTGAACAAAATCGTGCTGTGTTTACATGAGGTAGAATATTGTGCCTTTAAAGGCATTGACACTGCTTTTTTACAGCTTTAAAGAGTGAACTCAAAACCTTGTTTTGTGTGTAGAGTATACTTGTGATGGTTTACAGTGAATTAGTGCAATTTTGAGTGCAGAGTCTTTTGGTTTTTTTTCTGAAGCAACTATGTAGGTGGGAGTGACATTGCTATTATTGGAACTTATTGAGATACAATGGGTTTACCATCCCTTAGGTCGGTTTCCTTAAGGTTTTATCAGTTCCGCAAAATGCAGAGCCTGCTTAGCTGTTTTCAAAAGCTAACACTTAGTATACATGATATATGAAACTGAAGAGTGTTTAGCGCTTCATTCATTCATTACTTCAACTGCTGGCCTTTAGTAGCTTTCATCCCAAGTGTGGGCATTCTTTAGAAGTTTCAATGAAAGCTTTTTAAAGACTTTTTCTGCTTTTTAACTATCCAAGAAAGTATGTCTAACATGTAAGCTTGTTGGAAGTAAATGCTTTCAATTATCGTTAGGCTTTCTTAATTACACAAAACCATGCCTGGAATTCCATATTTGTAAGGGCAAGGCCATTTTCACTTTGAAGAGGGGCACTTTAATTGGATAATCTTAAAGTCAATTGGAGACTTTTGAAGGGGCACCAAGGCCAAGACCAGAGGCAACAGAGGTCATGACCTCAATGCCCTGCTTGTAACTACATGCCTGAAAGATACACAGCTAAATAGAACAAAAGGTACATTAACTCCTAAAGAGTATTTCCTGCAGAGTATTTAACCCAATACTGTAAATAAATACAGGAAATCTTTATGATTATTAATGAATGAACCACTGTGGGTTCTTTTTTGTGTCACAAACACGCCATATATAGACAGGAAGGAAGAGTGTTGGGCCCACCTTCCGCTTCCTTTGGGAAACCATGGGGAATAAACAAGTACAACCTTACATTGATTACAGTCAACTTAATACCAGAAAAGTTGTCAACATTTTTGTTCATCTGAGTTAACACCTGCCAAGCCTTGAATTACATGCAGGCCACGGAGACCATGGTTTCCAATGCCCCTGGTCTTTGTCTTGGTGCCCCTTAAAAAGTTTCCCATTGACTTTAAGATTATCCAATGGAAATTCCCTTTGAAAAATTTGTATGGCTTTGCCCTTTCAAAGATGAAATTCCAGGTTTGAGCTGCGAAACAACTTTGTCTGTCATTCGTACAAATACAAGATAAACTCTATGGTTTTGCTCATAACTTTTTAGTGACTGGCCGTCTGGACCAGTAAGATTGTCATTTCACTTGCCGGGCAGATTTGTTTCTGGTCAATATTTTCAAATGAAATGGAGATGTTTTTCATCACCGAACTGGCCAGCCGGACCACTTGGAGTAAATTCTGACTGTTTTAGCATGTTTTAACTGGCATAGTCAGTGGACACTTGTTACCGGAGAATGCTGAACTCTGTCTATTAAATCTTCATGTATCTGACAATGTGTTGAAAATGAATTAATTATGGGATTCTTTTTCCCTGAATAAATTTCCGCTAACTTTTCTTGCTTTTTAACATACAAAACACTTACTTGTTGTCTGTTGTAGAGTATTAACAGATAAAATGTTCTTCAAAGCAATTCTATTTTTCCCTTTTTACCCCATTATAAAGTGATTTAAAATATTTTTTTTTATATATATATCTTTTTTAAACCAACCCTTCTGAAAAAAAGCCTGTCCCTATGAAAAAGGACCTAGCCAAAGTGAGTATTGCCTCGTTCAGGAGCCCTGAATTTGTTATTGTTTCACAAGAAATAACGTGTGGAAATTAGACTTGTTTGGTTTGTGTTTGAAAAAAAATGTAATAACAATTTTTTATATAATAATAAGCGAGCAGTCAGTTGACTGCTCGCTGTGTGACTTGTCGTGTGTGACTGGTTTTTTATTATTATTAACTTTTTATAGCACTTTATTTTTTCCTGCATCAACCGAAATTATGATTTCTTGAACTGAAATTATGATTTCTTGAACGGTTTGAACATTAGGAGACATGTTATTGATAGAGTTTGTGTGCTTCCTCCCTCCCATCGTTCTTGATAACACTACTACTCAAACTAACCGATAACACGAAGCGTGCTGTGTCTGCCAGCCTGACCTTCGACCCCTTGCATTTCTAACACGATAACTGTTTTCTGCGTATGATCTGGTACCCAATGACCCTTTGATGTAGAGTAATAATGCTGTGTAGCAGTAAAGCAGACCTGACTAACGATCATACCTAGGAAGGGTGGGACAGTGGTAGTTAAAGCTGGAGATAACACTTTTACAACGGACAGACTGGTCAAATGGAATTTGTTGCATCAATGCTGATGATGGGGGCTGTCCTGCTGTGCGGCACATCTTCAACACATTGACCCAGCATTTCATTCAAAATTCTCCTTCTCTAGAAAAAGATACTGAAGAATTTGTTAAGCAGATATCAACATGGATTTGATTTTATATTGTCCTCATTGCACCTCTACCCTAAGGAAAAAAAAGTTAAAGAAATCAAACGAACTGTTAACTTATTTGTCAAATATACATACAAGCAACTTGCAAAGAGCATACCAAACTACCTGTTTCAAAGTAAATCAAACAACCATAAACTGTTATAGCAAAAACCACACGACCAATGGAAACTATAATGTGTAAACCAGTTACATGTAATCTGTTCTGAGTTTGCATTAATTATGTTATTTTTGCTTTGTAGTAAAGACAAATGTTGCCATTTTATTAAGGTCTAATGGGGGCAGTCAAAGGTCATCTATGAATGTTAGCTTCTGTTTTACCCTTTACACCGAACGAACGATCATACTGTCTCGGGTTCTGTGAAGAAGAAACAAAATCACATGCATATTTCTCGGTTGGGATTGGAACCCACCAATTCAAATTCGACATCTTTTAAGTCATCCATGAACTTGCTAATAAACATGATGCTTATTTGCTGCTTTGTATCATTCTAAAAGTGTCAGACTTTTCTATGCTCTGCTTACAATTCCCACTGTCTGTTGACAGTGGTTTCAAGCTGCTGTATTTAATGGAACTGTAGAAGCCATACCTATTTAATTAGGAATATTTCGCAGCAACCCAGCGAGCTGCTACAAATCATATGCTGTCTGGGACTGTGTATCAAGGCTAGATTTTATGGTGCTGCACACTGTGCAAATGAAAAACAAAATCACTGATGGTTCATGTGAAAATAAGTCGTCCTTGCATACAAAGCAGGACCATTTGGCTTGGTGTTTAACTAAACAGCATTGTATAGAATTCTTAGTAGGTTGCACTGTGTGAAGTTAGACCTGGATATTTAACTTCACACTAAAAGGGGCCCAAGTGTTAAAGTGGCAGTGATAAGAAAAGTATATGCACAAGTAAGTTAGGATTATTTTAAAGGACACAGAGTTAGTGAGCTGGAGGTATGGGGAAAAGGTTTCTTTATCAAGTGTCCCTTTAATGGTGAATATTTTGTTTTATTAACAGATTTTCTTTTCTCCCCCGATTTGTGCACATTTCCCCTGATTTAACGATGTCTGTGGAACTGTTTCAGCACAAAAATTGTATAAAACAAAACAGTATAGCATACACCACGTAAAGCAGATAATATTTATTTTAACTCATGAATAATTCAACACAATGCAAATCAAGTCGGCATGAATATTCATTTGACATTCAGCAAGGTACAGGGGACCGCACACGATCTGCCCAATCAGGTTTACAGCAGGTTAGTCTTCAGTCACATGGTACGAATATATAATAGACCTGCACCTCCCATTCATTATCAAACCACATTTTTTTTTACACTCCTCATGAGACTCGGATATCTTTTTTTATTTCTCTAGCTTGAAACATGTGGTCTACCAGTCACAACCATCTGGTACCTAATGACCAAAGCATGTTCAGCTAATAAGATACATACAGGAACATGTGGTCGCACATTTTGTTTTTGTTAAAGTCCTTTGGAAATTTTAAGGTCAGAAGTATTGTGTTGGGGGTTTGAACATCCTTCCAGAGGATTTCCTCTGCATTTTGTTGCAAGAATGACCGTCCCCACGGAGGACACAACAATCTTAAAGGATTTAACACAAATATTTTAAAGAAATATCAGTATTATTTAAAAAATTTTTTTTTTAAATTGCACTTTTTTTTTCTGATTAGAAAAACCAAATAAAGGTTGTATCCAGGACTCTTTTGTGGAAATCGTAAAAACAATTGAAAAACCGAGCAGATCACATGTTCATGTACTGACCCCTTGCACCGACGTCACACGCAGCTACCAGCTGGCCACTTGCCATTTTGGAAGTCTTACCGAATAATTACGGTCAGCGTGTAAACCCCGCACTCCCTCCAATGTGCTCCACACAGTATAGCACACAGAAACATGTATTTACTACCCAAAATATTGCAACCAAGATTACTATACCTAAGATGTCAGGTGCATTGGGTCAATAACCCAGAAATTTAAATGTTAAACAAGTGTTATTATCCACAGACAATTTTATAACTATTTGTTGATCTTGGTCCATTGGTACATTTCAATCACACAACAATTTATTTCCATACATTCGTACAATATGATTACATCAAAACAAAATGCACTAGTATTAATACAGTGTACCCACCAGTAAAAGAAATGCTGTACAGTTAAAAGAAGAAACTAGTGCACGAACTGACCATTTAGATGCACCTTTTAGAGAAGCCTTACATTTTATGTCTAGAAATATCCTTAGATTGTCTTTTGTTTTCAATGTCATTGCTTGAATCCAAATCTACTCTACAACCCTTCCCCCAAAACGTTGTTGGTGAATTAAATTGTGTTGTCACATATTTTGTTTTGTGTTGATTAATTGTTATGATTCAAAATATTCAAACCAATTTACCCACCCAAATCCTGTGGTTTAGGCATGATTCAAGCACTGACATTGACCATTGCCCCATTGTTTTGTTTTACATGTAGCTGTGATCTTGGTGTTATCCTCACGAGGTATACATGGTACCCTTAGAGGTACACTGAGGTAACCCTCACCATTGTAAGGGGAACCATAACCCTCATGGGGCACTACCAAACCTCTCGAGGTGTTATCCTCCAGAGGCTACCCTCAGAGGTACATTGAACCTACAATGTTTTGGGTAACCCTCACCAATTATAAGGGGAACCATAACCCTCATGGGGTACTACCATTAACCTCTCGAGGTGTTATCCTCCAGAGGCTACCCTCAGTGGTACATTAAACCCACAATGTTTTAGGTAGCCCTCACCATTATAAGGGGAACCATAACCCTCATGGGGTACTACCATTAACCTCTCGAGGTGTTATCCTCCAGAGCCTACCCTAGAGGTACATTGAACCCACAATGTTTGAGGTAATCCTCACCATTAGAAGGGGAACAATAACCCTCCTGGGGTACTACCATTAACCTCCCGAGGTAACGCCTGGTCACAGATTGTAGTACTCGCTGTATCTAACCCTCTTCATGTCTCTTTCCACCTTACCCACCCTTATTGAATCATTAACCCCCCCTTTACCCACTTCCCTAAACCCCCACCCATCAAACTCCCCCTCACACCTACTGCGTCAACAGAGCTTTGATAGTCTCGCCAAACATGTTGTCGTAAGTACCCATTGTAGACCATTGTTTTCTGTCTTTTATGTTATGTTCTTTTTGCACACTAATAACAGATTCTACCCTCTCTGGTGTATGGTTGGGGCAGGAGGCATAGGCCCTTAACGAATCCACGGCTTCGGCTTTGGATTCGGGTTCAGACTCCGTCCTCTGGTCTGAAGCCCTGAGCGCGTATACGCAAAGCATGCCCCATTGTCAAAATAACCGCTGGACCAAGCTGGCCTGAGCTGAATCTAAAGCCAAAGCCAAGGTTTCGTAAAGGACCATAGAATTTTAGAAACATTCCTGTCTTTCATCAAGGACACCTTTTTGGGTATCAAATTAAAACCCCATTTTTCCACTTAACCCTCAACTAAGAGAGGTTGTCTTTGGAGGTTTTCATTTACACACAACTCCTTCAGTTTCAGGGCCCAATTTCATAAACCTGCTTGCACAAAACACTGCGTGGCAAATTTCTTTTTTTGCTAAGCAAAAAATTGAGTGGGGCACCGGTCACAACAACGTAATATTAATGTTGTTTGGGCTGGTTACCTGTTTCTGTTTAGCAATACTTATCTGTGCTTAGAAAGTTTTTGTGCTTACAGGTTTGTTGAAACTGGGCCTAGGTTCCTTGATTCACTCATCATTTCCAACCATACATCACTGATGATGTTCTTTCAACCTTTTGCCTTTGAATTGATGTTTAAACTTCCTCAGTGTGGTGTTGCTTTTCCTTTAAAAGGTTTTGAGTTTTTGTGATGATTTTTTGATCATTTTGGTCTGAATGCATGGCTGCTAAGTACTGTGGGAAATGTTTCTTATACGACATGTTTCATGCAAATATATCAAATCAGTGACGCTGATTTTGAATGTAAGAATTACCAATCCATGCCACACAAGCCTCAAGCAATGACATGTAGATGTACATTGTGTGGGGTCAGGTGAGGTCACTGAACTGAGGTTAAGGGTCATGTCACTGTACTGAGGGTAAGGGTACATTGGGCGCCAACTTGGCAGCCACACGTATTTGAAGTTTTGTCAATTCTTGTCTCTTTGAAAAACACGACACATTTTTGTATCTGTTTACTTTGCTAACTTTTTTAAAAGAGCTTTGAGTTTGCTTTCAAGTTTTTAGGTTGAATTGTTGTTTACGCACATGGAGACAAATAAATATGTTCATGTTCCGTGAATTGTTGTACATTTGTACAGTGAAGTATTTGTATGCTAATGTTTTACCATGTCATTGTTAAAAAGGATGTGTTCATTTATTCTTGCTGTCTATGGTTGTCATTATTTGTGTAGTGTCTAGCATTTGTAAGAACTATTGCTGGTTCAATAAGTAGGATGTAGTTGACAGGGCAAGGCAGTTTTCTCTTAGTAAAGGGCACCTTTATCGGGGAAATTTAAAATTCTACTGGACTGATTCAATGGGCACACAGGCAATGATCAGGGGCGCGGAGGCAATTGCACCCGTGAAGTTACAAAGGTAACTGTTCTTAAGTTGAATATTTTTTCAAAGATGAGGAACTCAAACCAATTCATAATTGAAATCCGAAGTTGAATCTTATTTTTAATCTCATCACCGGGACCTTTTGGCTATAGGGGATGAAGCAGTACCTTCGGTTTGAAGGTGTTAGAAAAAACACTCCTCCCACTCTTTCTTGATCAGCTGAACTATAGGATAAGAAATCTTTTGACTAGATCGTTGTAGCTGGAGGTGTTAGAGGAAACCGGTTTCTTCTCTATCTGTCTCTCGTGACGAAACATATCGAGAATCATAAGTAGATTAGGTTGAGATCAAATAAACAGATTACAGGGAAGGTGGGAATGCCAGAAAGCAATTTGTCTGATTGTTTCATAAAAAGTTCTTCCAGTCGTCGCTTTTAAGGGACAGTAACTTAAAGGTTTACTGCTCACAAAACAAAAGCAAAACTCATCTTCACAAAAAAGGTACATAAAAATGTAAAAATCTATGCTATCTGATGGATTTAAATCTATCTTTATTTGTGATTTATCTTTGTGACAGTTGCTATTTGTGTTTGTAAGCTTGCATGGCCAATGTCGGGTGTAATGTTTAGTGTTGTGCTTGCTTCTGTATTGCCAACATCATGTGTTCATATGTCCTTGCATTGTTTATGTGTACCTTTTGTGGCCGCCAATTTGCCAGTTCTGTACATGTACATTTATTCAATCTTTATTATTTGTATACGTTCTTGTTGACACCAATGTGTCATATATTTAGTTTCTCCCTGGAAGCAATGGACATATTAATTTTCAATTAAGGAGTGAAACTTTTCCGCCTTTAAAAAAAAAAAGTACCCCAGGAATTTCTGAATGCTGAAAAAGGAAAGATACAATTTCTTTAAAATTTACAAGGTTTTTGTTGAGATTAGTTTTGTTCTCCTGATTTGTCAAGCCAAACAAGAAGATGTTATGTTCTTTGGCCTGTCCAAACAACACAGGTCTTGTGACTGTCCATTCACACTGGAATTACCCACCATGTTACCTTGTCAGACATGTTTGTTTAGTCTGAGAGAGACACCAGTCTGCTAAACATTTAAATGCATACCAGCATTGTAAATCATTTTTGAGGGTCATTCCACCACCACATATTATGCACTGGTCGGTCAAGTCATTAGGGCCTACATCTTCATTCACCAAATGGCATTATTGACATTTCTCACTCCCTCTGTATATTACTGTGTATGTTTTTGGTATTTATTTATGACAGTGTTGAACACTTTAGTGGGTTATAAGAACTGCATCAGGGGCCCAATTTCATAGCGCTGCTTAACAGATTGTTTGCTTACTGCACAATTTCTATTTCATAGCGCTGCTTACATGTACCATAAGCACACAATGACAGGCTTGCTAAGCTTTCGGTGCTTAGTGTATGAAAATGAATGCAGTAACAATATCAAAGTTATGGTGACCTTGCAAGATGGCCGCCTAATTGTCTTGCTAACCCGTGAAATACGCTTACACCTTGGCAATTTTTTCTGCTGCAGTAAGCACGAAAAACTGCTTAGGTCCAATTTGATAGCTCTGCTTCCTGTAGAATACTGGGCTTAGGGCGTCCGTACGGCACATTGTTCTATTGGCCAAAAGCTCACCATAGCGGTAAGCAAAATTTGTTCGTGCTTACTGTGCAAGCGTTTTACAGGTTGGAAGAAAAATTAGGTGGCCATATTGCGTGTTCACCGTGGATTTGTATTGTTAGTGTTACGTCATTTATTTTTGTGCTGTAAGCACCAAAAGGTTAGCACGCCTTTTTATGTGCTTACGGTTAGCAGCGCTATGAAATGAAAATTGACAGTAAGCACAAAATTAGCTGCTAAGCAGCTCTATGAAATTGGGTCTAGGTTTGTTTGTAATCAATTTGTTTGTGTCACTATATAATGTGAAAGTAAGCATGAACATGAATCTCATGTCTAGTTCAT
Organism: Asterias rubens; assembly: GCF_902459465.1. NCBI lineage: Eukaryota > Metazoa > Echinodermata > Asteroidea > Forcipulatida > Asteriidae > Asterias > Asterias rubens. The sequence continues at coordinate 3,962,393 of NC_047068.1, read as the reverse complement.
TTGGGAAAAGCAAATTAAATACACTCTCATAAAAAACCACTTCATGGTTAGGTGGGGAAAAAAGAGAATTTTAAAAACATCCTTTAACATCTCATTTTTCAAAACTTTGCTCCACAATTGTAAACAGGGAGAACTGGAAGCCCAACTGCTGCAAGCTAACCCTATTCTAGAGTCATTCGGAAACGCCAAGACCGTCAAGAATGACAACTCATCTAGATTTGTAAGTATGGCTCATTAAAATCAGATTACGTCCGACTGTGTCGCCAAACCATTTGGCAGTGTTGATTTCTATCGTGAAGAACGTGCCATTATATGTTTTTTTCCCGCACTACTCTACAGGCTCAAACTGGGCAGTGAGTAAAAAGGGTATCAAAGAAAGCCTGGCTGAATTTATGTGTAGAAGCCATAGACTGTAAGGATATGATGTCATGACACTGCATGCAAATTATTCGGTGATCATCAGCAGGGTTCAGTTTCACACAGCTGTTTGATTTCATTTCACTTATGAATTTCACATGTAAAAATGCAAAGTACAAAAAAAAAAAAAAAATGAAGAAAAAAGAAAAGAAAAGAAAAAAACAAAAAACCCATAAACATCGTACACACATTAGAGGAGGGAGAAAAAAAAGTAGCACCGCTGATGGATTAAAAAAAAAGTAAACTAAATTACTATCGAGTTTATCTCCTGATGCCACAATTTAAGAAACAGACAAATATTAAAAGGACAATATGTCCATAATGTCCTTTTAATATTGTCTGTAAGAAGGTTACCAGCCAAAACACCCTTCCACATGTACTGGTTTCCTGCTAGTTATTGCTTAGCGAGCCAGAATTCTGTCTAGTTGTCATTGCTGCAACTGGTACCCTGCTCATTTTTTTGCTTAGCAAGAACTATGCTAAGCAGTATGTTCTGCTTGAAAGCTTCAGAAGTTGTTATACGTATGCAAATGAACTGGTTTGTGACTTGCCATGTTTTCTTCTTTCTTCAGGGGAAATTTATCCGCATCAACTTTGACACATCGGGTTACATCTCTGGAGCAAGCATCGAAACATGTATCCTTTTATAAAATTGGTCATCACAATAAGCCACTTGCAAGTTAGATTTTAATAATATCTGGTACAATGGCTTGGTAGTCACAATTCCTCAAACTATTGACCCTTTATCATGCTGTCACCATCTTGGTCATGTTCCCTGTTTCCATATAAGTAATGAATGCTAATATTCATTGCGCAAGAATGGCACTAGACTATTGTTTCGTCCAGCCTCAGTTTGGTTACAATGAGTTGGAATGGCGTAAAATCAAGATGGACACAGCTGCTGTGTCAAATGGTTCGTTGGCAACCTCCAGATGAGCAAACCCTTGTACCATTGTGCCATTACTGTACAGTAAACAAATCGAAATAAATATGAAATGCAGTTTATTTAAATAATAATAGTACTAATGATACAAGGTATTTATAAAGTGCTCTAACTAACAGGGGAAAGTACCACAGCGCTGTACACACAAAATAACAAAAAGCAAAGAATAAACAAAAGGCAAACAAATGCAATTTTGCCAAGGATTGCTTTGGCCAAACTCTCAATATAATAGTATCACCAATGGCAATACAATACAATGTGTGTAAGAATTTGTATCAATACATTATACGAAACAACATGAACAACAGATGAAAACATATAAAGCGTAATCAAAAGTGTAGTCAGTTTCAACTTGACAGCATTTGCTGAGGGGGAAAAACCAAACCCCAAACCCAATCAAAGCCTGAATTCACATCCCTCTCTCTCTAGACAAGAATATGACTCCTTGACTTTCTGTGTAAGATCTTCTGGAGAAGGCACGTGTTACCCGCCAGGCGCCCACAGAGCGGGCTTTCCACATCTTCTATCAGATGTTTGCCGGCGCCAGCAACGAACAGAAAAGTGAGTTATCTATTTCAGTTGACACTATTGGTAATTACTCAAAATAATTTTTAGCTTAAAAACTTACTTGGTAACGAGTAATGGAGAGCTATTGATAATATAAAACATTGTGAGATTGGCTCCCTCTGAAGTAAAGAAGTTTTTGAGAATGAGGTAATTTTCTTTGAATTTGATTTTGAGACCTCAGAATTAGATTTTGCGGTATCTAAATCAAGCATCTGAAAGCACACAACTTCGTGTGACAAGGGTGTTTTTTCTTTCATATAATCTTGCAACTTCGAAGACCAATTGAGCTCAAATTTTCACAGGTTTGTTATTTTATGCATATGTTGAGATACACCAAGTGAGAAGACTGGTCTTTGACAATTACCAAAGGTGTCCAGTGTCTTCAAAGATGTGTTCTTTAAGATTGAAATGTTTTACCTCAGAAGTGGTTTTGTACCTAATCGTTTTACTAAGTTCATGTTTACTTTCAAACTGTTATGATCCCTTTAAACAACCTTCTTATCACAAAAGTTGTACCGACCTGTATCGTTGACTTATTGGAAAAAGTTCCTTGTGGGGGGAGGGGAGGGGGGGACATGAGAGATTTTCTTTGCCCCATGGGATTAACCCCGATCTCATTCAAGTCCAGTTATTTGATTTTCTTCTTAATCGGACCCTGGATAGCCAAAGGGTCATAGGTCGTGTGACTGGCGCCCTGTGTTTGTCTAATCATTCCATTGCCCACGGTGTTTGTTTGTCTACCGAGGCTTAGCTGCCAATAGGAATGTGATAGATGAGCCGTGTTGCTTGGCTCCCTCTATGCTATAGTGTTTAGAGGCGAGGCGATATCGTAGTAACCCCAAAAAGCTATCACTGTTATATCATAGAGAGATATCGGCTAGTTATTCAAACAGTAGTTGTGTAGACAGTGATTGTTCATCCATAAAGTCACTATGAAGTTAAACGTGGATAAAGATTGGCTGTAACAAATTTAACCTGATGATGTTATTGTTAGTCGAAGTGGGTTATGATGAAAGGAAAGAATCATGATATCAAAATCTCCCTAGTGTAAAAAAAACAAAATTTCTTGGAATTCCAAACGGTGGAAATTAGAAGTGAAGATTAAAGGTTTTCAAAATAATGATTTCTAGCATGCTCAGAAAACCAACTGTACTAAGAATTACGCTCACTTGTTGCATACCCTCCTGAATGACCCCTTGCACTGATGCCACTTGGGGCTACAGTATTCTAATTGACTGCCATTTTTCAGTCAAAATACCTTCAATGATATGGGCTAATATCATAAAGCTAAGCACAACAAAATTGATGGTTAGTTTAACATCAGGGAATGGATGCCTCCGTTTTAAAACGGAATTCCAGGGTTTTTTGGCTCTTTAAAAAAAATTCATATTTTTCTTTTTAGCATCAAATTCTAAAAGAAATGGAGCTATAGCCATACAATAACGGCCCAGATTACAGAGTAGGGCTTCATGCTTCCAAATTTTTGAGCTCGCATGCTTTCATGCTTTGAGCTCAGAGTTCATTTTTTCCCCCTCAACAGCAGGACATCCCTGAGTTATTCACTACTATTTAATTTTTATTATTTTATTTTATCTATTTATTTTGTAGCTGTTTGTTTATTTTTTTAAAAGTTAAGTTTGGTTTAGTTTCATTATTAATTCATTCATTTATTTTATTTTTTCGTTTGGGGTGGGGGGGGGGGGTGCATTTTGGAAAGTAAACATTTCAATGTGGAGATGAAACAGCCTGCTTAAATAACCAACAGCTGACAAAATTGATGGTAATGATTGATGAGTGTTAACATTAAATATGAACCTGGTATATATTATCACTCATGTGGCAAGATCCCAAGCCTGGTAGTGATCTGTGACGTCATTGAATCAAGGTCTACCGTCAGCACTTTTGTTAATATTTTTATTTAATTTGTATTCTTGCAGAGGAGCTTCTGTTGGATGACATCAACAACTACACCTTCCTGACCAACGGCCATGTCCCAGTCACCAACGTCAGCGACTTGGATGAGTTTGACGCTACATGGGAAGCCATGGAAATCATGAGCATGCAAGATGACTTTATGTGTAAGTCAGCATATCAATAGACCATTATCCAATACCTCTCTGTTAAAGGGAGGGTACACGTTTGATAATTACTCAAAACAAATATTAACTTAAGTTAAAAACTGACTTGATAACGAACATTGGAGAGCTGTTGATAGTATAAAACATTGTGAGAAACAGCTCCCTCTGAAGTAGCATAGAGTTTGAGAAAGAGGTAATTTCTCACTAAAATAATAAAAGACTTCTAGCTAGAAGTCTTTTAGACTTCTAGCTAGAAATCTTTTATTCGTATCTGAAAGCACACAAATTCGTGCAACAAGGGTGTTTTTTCTCTCATCATTTTCTCGCAACTTCGATGACCAATTTAGCTCAAAATTTCACAGGCTTATTATTTTATGCTTATGTTGGGATTCACCAAGTGAGAAGACTGGTCTTTGACAATTACCAAACGTGTACCTTCCCTTTAACCATTCGTTTCTACATAACCATCACCATACGCCCAGAATTTTTTAATTTAAAAAAAAAAGAAAGTGAAAGTTTTGAGATGTGCCCCCTTTCATCATAATCACAATCTATTAGACAGTGCAATCTCCATAAAATATAAGATGTTATGTTTTCTTCCATTATGCTGTGTACAAATCATGCCTGCAGGAAGTCCAGGCTTGGTGGCTCTTTTGTAAACATGTGATGTCACAGGTCACATTGTCTATAAAGACTACATTCTAGAAGTTCTTAATCTCATATCTGCTTTGTGTTTCTTTGTTTTGCTGTCCTCTTATAACACCATTCCTGTTACCGAAAGGTTTGTGGTAACAACATGTAATGACTATCTCTAAATGAGTTGGGTTGGGTTGAGTTGAAACCAACGGTTCTTTTCAGAACCACCCCAACTCATTTAGAGATGTTCATTGCATGGTGTTACCACAAACCTTTCCATATCATGTATTTCCACCATGCAAAGTTTCAAATCCTACTTTACATTCCTGTTATAAAGATGTAATTTGGCAAGTCCCAACGACCTTGTTATAACAAGAGTCAACTGTATCAACTTGCTGGATCTGTGTAGTGTTTTCGGCTCAAAAATGTTCATAATTACAAATGCTTGACAGATCTGACCATCAAGTATACATTTGTAGACCTGTAGACTGTTCTTTATCAGAGTAGAACACCCCATAGTCTGATGTCTCTTTATATTTGACGTGTTTTTGTTTCTTCTCTCCAGCTGTACTCAAGGTTGTCTCTGCTGTGCTGCTGTTTGGCAACTTGACCTTCAAATCAGAGCGAAATAATGACCAAGCCATCCTCCCAGAGACCACAGGTATGTCATTTATTTATTGGATAACGGCCACCGGAGGTCAAAGATCCCAAAGTTGTTTGGGATTATTAGTTGGTTTTAAAGAGTGTACCCCTTCAGAGCCTGTCCTTCGGAGCTTGTCATGTTTTCAAGGCTGTGCATCATTGTTGAATGTTAAAGGCACTGGACACTATTTGTATTTACTCAAAATAATTGTTAGCATAAAAACTTACTTGGTAACGAGCAATGGAGAGCTGTTTGTAGTATAACACATTATGAGAAACGGCTCCCTCTGGAGTACCGTAGTTTTTGACGAAGAGGTAATTTCTCACTCAAATATTCAAAGACTTCCGGCCTGAACCCTTTTATTATGCATCTGAATGCACAAGTTTGTGCAACAAGGGTGTTTTTTCCTTTACTTACAACTTTGATGACCTCTGCCTTTAAAGACCATTCTAACTATTCTCTGCATTCCAATAACAGGTTACTTTTTAGGTAAAATGCCAAACAAACAGCAAGGTTTTGGCTAATTGTTTTTCTGTATAGTGTAACATTTTAGTTTTTCACTCTTTGCCCTTTTTACTCCATCGTGTTGACTTATGCGCTTTTGAACATTTTATGAAACTTACACAATAAATGTGGTTTTATTATCATTGGTATATTCAGGTTTTGAACTATTCTTGGAACGTCAGAGATTAGAGGATGATCAATGTGTGAATGTTCCCAGGGGATTAACAATAATCTCCTGTGTCAATTTGCCAAGGGATTATATGAATTATAAGATACTAAACCCAAGATGATCCGTTGACTAAACTATTGATGCAGCAATATAACTACCTACTTTATATCTGAATCACCAACTGTTTCAAAGTCAAATGGACACAATTACGTCATGAAAGAAGTACATTTAACAAGCATGACATTGCCTCTAGCTACCTGCCAAACTGCCTCTAGCTACCGGGACACCTCGGTAGTCTAGTTGGTAAGACACTGCTCTAGAATCGCAAGGGTCGAGGGTTTGAATCCCACCCGAGTAACATGCCTGGGATATTTTTTCACAGGACTCTGAGAAGTACTGAGTATACAGTGCTAACACACATCAGTGTATGGGTAAAAAAAAAAAAAAATAATAATAATAATAATAATAATAATAATAATATTCTTTATCCCCGATGCAAATTTAATATCTCTTAAAGCATGATATTATTCCTATTCAAGTCTCATTTCAGAAATTATTGTTAAATTGGCTGACAAGCCTATTCCATAATGCACATGTAGGTCAACCCTTAAAAGATATGTCCTACTTATTTCTAAGAGCAAAATATGCTTGAATTGAAGCACCTTTATTTATTAAATTTAGTTTTAACCTTACACCAGTGTTTGTGAGCACTGTATACTCAGTACTTTCCTGAGTTCTGTGAAGGAAACAAAATCACAGGCATATTTCTCGGGTGGAATTGGTCTAATCCCACCCGAGTAATTTTTATGCGTGTGATTTTGTTCATAGATCTCGGAAAAATACTGTGTACATCAGTGTAAGGTTTAAACCAAAATTAATATTCTTTATCTCCGATGCAAATATACATCTATTAAATCCTTGTTTATCTTCTTGTATTTGCAGTTTAAACATTTGATTTTTACTCCTCTTTTTGCTCCTAATTTTGACCCTAGTTGCCCAGAAGCTGTGCCGCCTACTCGGCCTGAACGTGACAGACATGACCAAAGCGTTGCTCAAACCCAGACTCAAGGTTGGGCGAGACTTTGTCCACAAAGCTCAGACAGTTGAACAGGTGGGTGGAAAAAATAAACTCTGCACGGAGTTTAAAACAAAATTTAAGATAAAGGCGTGTTCTTTTTGATGTACTTCTTAGTTGCTGAGGATACTGTTTCAAGAAGCTCTGTGGAAGCTCCAACTGCAGGGGTTCTATGATTCTAACTTATTAGTAATCTACTGGTATATTGTTAGGGTCTACCTTGTATGTTTAGGGGTCCATTTCGCAAAGAGTTAGGACTAGTCTAGTTAGGATGTTTTAAAAAACTTAAGGCTAGTTCTAAGTTAGGATGAGTAACTTGTCCTAAATCGAGATAAGACGAGTCTTAACTCTTTGCGAAATCCAACCCTTTACAACTTTTAATCACATCTTTCAACTCTTTATTTTGTCTAGGTCGAGTTTGCCACCCAGGCGCTGTCCAAAGCAATCTATGAGCGCCTCTTCAAATGGATCGTGAGCCGGATCAACAAATCCTTGGACCGTACAACCCGCACGGGGGCCTCCTTCATTGGAATCCTGGATATTGCCGGTTTTGAGATCTTCAAGGTTCGTTTGACAAACCCCTTTGTTAAGGCCCGGTCACACAGGCCTCGATAGTGAGAACGGAAACAAGAGTGTTAAAAATGCACGCTGTATACGTCGTAGCACCTTGTAAACCCTTATAAGGTGCTGAATAATTGGGTCTCAAAATTCATCACTGCATGCAATAACCTATCTTTCCGAAAAATCATATATACTCGACGCCTTGAGTACCTTGTTTGGTAGATACATCAGACCATAATTTTAAAGGAGCGCGATCGCGCTCGCGCTCCTCCGCGCTCCTTAATGTTTTCCAAGGAGAGCAAAAAAAAGCGCTCCTTACAAATTTAACAAGAGCATGTTTTTTCAATACCCTAATTGTTGATTAAAATAAGCCGCTTGAATCTCGGAGTTTATAAGCCTGCTGCCACTTGAATGTTGCGAGTTGGCAGTGGCAAACGAGTCCTATTATAGTCTGCTTTGACTGTGTTTGCGTGCGTGCGTGCTTGATGTTTACCGCAGCCGGTCAAACAGACGAATGTGAGCGATTTCACACTGGTTGTGTTTTGCGCGCACGTGCTTGATGTTTACCGCAGCCGGTCACACAGACGTATCTGTGTGGGGCCTATAGAATTCCACACTGGTACGTGGACAGGCTCTTACACTAAAGTGTGGTACCGCAAATACACGCTCGTGATTGGTTAAGTATTTTGTCATGATAAAAGTATGCCGTAAAGGGGGGGGGGGGGGGGGGGGGGGAATCTCCGGCCACCTGGCTGGACAAACGCATTTTGGAGTAAAAACAATTGAAAGGAATTGGGATCATGCACAGTAAATTAAGAGCCCCATGCTGCTCGACGTGAAAATTTTGTTTGCTTATGCTGGATTATGACATCAAGCTGTCAAGTGTTCAATTATCAACATTCTTGAGGTGGAATTTGGAAAGTTATGGTTACGAGACGGCACCAATAAATGACCGTGTCATGGTAACCAAAATTTGGTGTAAGGTTTGTCGGACATATATCGACAAAATCAAGCAGGACAAAAGAATTTGGGGGACAAGCCCAAGACATGAGCTAGATAGAACGCCAAGGGACAGCCGACCGGAACTACTCCCATTTTGTGCATTTCGTCCGTTACTTTTCGTGGATTCATGAAAACATCGTCAAATAATTATTCTCAAGATATACCTGCAACTTTAAACACTTTAACAACCCCACAGTGATAAAACTAAAAGGGTACACTGCTTCGAATAATAAATACTTGTTGCTCACAAAAACGCTGTTTTAATGGCGAAAATGTGTGTCAAACTTCATAAAAAATGTCCCTCTGAATTACACACAAAATGGTGGCCATTGAGAAAGTTTTCGCCGTGACGTCATGAACTTGGGTCTCACTCGGGCCCACACAGCTTTGACGTCAAAGCTAATCGAACGCACTGGGGATGGTCAGACCTGGGTCGACCCGGGAAAGCTAATCGAACGCACCCGCAAGTAATTGTATGCCCCCCCCCCCCCCAACCCAAAGGATATTTTTGGCTCCAATTGAAGTCCCGCCCGCCCAGCTCTCGAGCCCAGCCCTCAAACCCCTCGTACATTTTAAATAGCGACATTGCAACAACTACTGCCAGCGCGCGTCCTTCATTCTTGGCGCTTGCAACGCCGGTCCAATCACAAGTCACATATCGCGCACTGATGCATATGGAAGATCCCTGTACTACCCATTGTATGCAGATATTATTCCAGACCAATCACAAGCACACATGGTGTTGTAGCTCATGCATATGGATAAGTTTGCACTGTGTATAATAATTATGTACTGCATGTCCAGTACAAGTGTACAAAAGTATGGTCCGTGGTCGGCCCTGTGTGCAGTACATGTATGTGAAGCTGGCCGTGCCAAGGCAGGCTAATCAGTCGCGGTCGTTTTGTGGCGCGATCGACGATCGGCAGCAGTCGGTGGTTCCCCACACCGCTTCATAATACCAATACGGATTACGCTGACGTACATGTACACACTACGGTGCCGATGTGCACAGCCACAGACAAGAATGTTTCTTTGCTCTGGAGAGAGCTACAGACAACTACAGTATTAAACAAGCCCCAAGAAATAACAAATTAATTGAAAAATAGCGGACACACTTTTTTTTGGACAGTTTTTCTGTTATCTTTAGGCAAATTCACAAAAGATAATTACTATAAAAGTTCAGACAATTTCATTCTCTGCCATATTTTTACTTAGGCCTATTCTTTTTTTTCTCAAAGGGTGGCAACATTAACAGCGGATAACCAAACTTTTTATTTTTAGGGGGGGGGGTGCCTGGGGGATATACATAATTGTGGTGGGGTCTATTTAATGTATCGAAACATTCATTTTGATTGCAAAAAAGTTGTTTCATGATTAAAGTAAACTCATTAAATTGAGTAAGAAAAAGTTAAACAACTGGTGAACTTTGTGTTCATTTTCTTGAGTACGTGTTCATTAAACTTGGGTTTTGTTAGCGAGAGCAAAACGCTCTCCTTAATTCATTTTCTTGAATTAAGGAGAGCGATTTACAGCTCTCCTCGGATTTATTAAAATGAAGGCCTGATACATGCGCTATATGAGACTTTGATATTATTATTATTATTGTCATTCTAACTATCTATTGTTCTTTGTATCTCTACATTATATTCTAGATGAACTCCTTTGAACAGCTGTGTATTAACTACACCAATGAGAAGCTACAGCAACTCTTCAATCACACTATGTTCATCATGGAACAGGTAAGAAACAATAACTTGGATGGTTACTTCTCCCAAAAGCAATGCTGCTGAACTTGACATTTCTGCTGATTATCTTGTATTTAGTTTTAAAGATGTTAAATTTGCATCCGGGACTCATTTTGGTTTTTACCCATATACATCGATGTGTGTTGGCACTGTATACTCAGTAGTTAACTTTTGTTAGATTTAGGTATATATATACCTCTTGCAGATGGCATCACAAGACCCAGGCCCAAATTGTAGGGCAGGCCGTATGCGCATCGAAACGCGTACATCAATGAAGCACGCAGCGTTCCGGTTTGGCACCCGTACACACACACACAGCTGTGTTTATGGTGTCAACCAAGGACTTCTCTTCGTTCTCCCATTGTTTGGGCATAGTTCTTGATTTAAACGTCCCCATTGGTTTTGCACACAAAATCCAACCGAGGACATTCTCGGTGTGACTTTTTCCTGGATCCCTTTTGTTTATGTCCTCGGTTTGAATGCGTAGGCATGCCCCATCACGAAACGGTCTATTGATTGACTCATGTTGTTGTTGTTCTTTGTGTTTTACAGGAAGAGTACCAGAGAGAAGGGATCGAGTGGAAGTTCATTGACTTCGGTCTTGACCTCCAGCCTTGCATTGACCTCATTGAGAAGGTAAGACTGGAAAAGTCATCTCACTTTAACAACACTGAGACATGACATGGAGCCTGAACATCTGATTTCACACTTGTGAATTACTCCAGAAATCTGCCTTGAGCTTGTGTCAACCCTTGTCCATAGTCATCTTTCACCTACATTCTTTTCACATGGAGATGTGCAGCTTTTTTTCAAAATCTTCTGGTAAAAAAGTAGCAATCGCCAAGGAGAGAAATAAATGGTCCAAATTGTGTCTGAATCTGTAGTTGTGTATATCTGATGATGCATAGAGTCTGTTAACCTCCTGAATTGTAATGCCCAAGTCTAACAAATAAGGAGGAACCCAGACCCATAAGTCTTTTTTTCCCCCCAGGAATGTTCACAATCTTGAAACCTCATTACAGAAAAAGAATTTCTTTTTTAAATTTTCTCAATGAGTGTTTTATTTATTTATTACCAGCCAATGGGTATCCTGGCCCTTCTTGATGAAGAATGCTGGTTCCCTAAAGCCACTGACAAAACCTTCACTGAGAAACTCTGCAAGACCCACTCTGCACAATCCAAATTCAAGAAACCAGACTTCCGTGATGACAGCGACTTTGCAGTCCTTCACTACGCAGGGAAGGTGGACTATTCCAGTCGTAATTGGCTGATGAAGAACATGGACCCACTGAACGATAACGTTGTCGCTCTGTTGCAGAATTCCAACGATCCCTTCACCTGCAACATCTGGAAGGATGGTAAGGTTCCATATTGTTTATTTGTCAATATAATTGGGGACAAAAAAAGAAAAGAAAAACAAGTTATAATGGTATACTCACTACTATTGTTTTACTTTTCCCAACAGCGTTATCAGGCTGAGATTTTACCCTATGTTTGTTATTACAGAATTAATCTCGCTTTGAAAAATATTTCACTGAGATTTAAATGAAATAAAACAAGGAAAACACATTTGTAACAAAAATCAGATTTATATTATGTGGAGATGGCCAGAATGGAGGAGAAAAATAATTTCTATAATCAAAAGTAGGATTTGAAACTTTGCATGGTGTAGATACAATCAAATGATGTTTGCCAAACTGTGGTGGTTCAGCACAAAAAGTAGCTAAGCATAACAAAATTACACCTACCAGAATAAGATTACCAGCCAAAATACTATGTTACATGTACAATTTGTGACTGGTATTCTGCTCATTTCTGCTTGGCAAAAAATTGTTGGGCGATATTTTCTGCTTTTAAGCAGCTCTATGAAATTGGGCTGAGGTTGCAGTATGGCACTATGTTACAATTGCGTGGGTTTGAATGAATGAATCAAACGGCAATAACAAAATGTTTTTTATTCACAGCTACTATTGTCAGTATGAGCGCCCTCGCAGCTGGCGGCGAGTCCCCGTTTGGCTCCTCCCGAACCCGCAAGGGTATGTTCCGCACTGTGGGCCAACTCTACAAAGACCAGCTATCTAGGCTGATGGTGACGCTGCGCAACACCAACCCCAACTTTGTGCGTTGCATCATCCCCAATCACGAGAAGAAGGCCGGCAAGATTGACTCGCAGCTGGTGCTGGAGCAGCTGAGATGCAACGGTGTGCTGGAGGGCATCAGGATCTGTCGACAGGGCTTCCCCAATCGTATCATCTTCATGGAGTTCAAGCAACGCTACGAGTTGCTGACTCCTAATGTGATTCCCAAGGGATTCATGGATGGCAAGAAGGCTGTGCAGAAAATGGTGAGGATTAACAAAATCATAACTGAGGGGGAAATAGTTTAGTGTAGCCAAACAGTTTTCTTGTATTCTGTGGCGTTGGTTTGTTGATGCTATGGATAAAGATCACTTGGTACCTGCTGTCACCTTACTAAGCCTGGATTGGTCCAACTTTATTTCTTTAATATGAAAATACTTCAGGGTTTTGCTGTTTTTAATTTATGAAACACAAACATATTGTACGTCTCAAAGGTAATTTCCTTTGGCCGAATTCAAAAAGAAGGGCTTTCTTAATTCAGAAAAATTGTGTTTTCCTCTCAGATCGAAGCTCTTGATCTGGAGCCCAACCTCTTCCGCATCGGCCAGAGTAAGATCTTCTTCCGTGCTGGTGTCTTGGCTCACCTTGAGGAGGAGAGAGATCTGAAACTGACTGATATCATCATCCAGTTCCAAGCTCATTGTAGAGGAATGCTCTCCAGAAGGTAAGGCTACCCTTCCATCATCCAAAGCAAAATTATGTTGGATTCTTTTGGTCATTAAAAAGAAAGACAAATTCAGCCAAATATGCTATTTAAAGGCACTCTTGATAAAGACCAGTATTCTCACAATAGTGTATGTATCTCAACATATTGTTATAAAATAACAAACCTGTGAAAAATTGGACTAAATTGGTTATCGAAATTGCAAGAAAATAATGAAGGGGAAAAAAAAAATCTTTTTGCACAATAAAATATTTTAATGAAAAATTAAAATTCTCAAAACAACCGTTACTTCAGAGTGAGTTGTTTTCAACAATATTTCATACTATAAACAGCTCTCCTATGTTTCTAGTAATAACCAAACGTGTCCAGTGCATTTAAAGGTTATTTCATGATTGGACAAGATTCCATGTTAACCCTTTTATGTACCCTTTCTATTACTGATAATTTGATCAAATAGACACATTAATTGTCAAGTATTTTTTTTACCCCACAATGGGTCACAGTAGTCCTCTTTCCTATCCTGAAAATTGTGTGGCCGTGCAATCTTTATTTTTCATTTTACTATCCATTTCTGACCCCTATGTGTGCTTTGATTGCCCTTCTGTTTGATTGGCTTGCAGATACTACCAGAAGCGTATGCAACAGCTGAGTGCCATCCGTATCATTCAGCGAAACTGTCTGGCCTACCTCAAGCTCCGTAACTGGCCCTGGTGGCGTCTGTTTACAAAGGTAACATCCTCCCTCTTGAATCTTGGTTGGAAGAACAGTGGTCACAAAAACAACAATAATAATATTAATAATCTATTGAACCATTATCTTCTATGTTTTTGATCGGGCAATTTCAATCATCTTGAGACAAGTTTTTCCTGCATTTTTTTGTATCATATAAATTTGTCATGCAACTTAATTCTAAATAAGGTTGAAAGCTGCTACAAGAAGAAAACATTTAAGATGAAAATAACTTGGAGCTAGTTAGGAATTGATATTTCTCTTTAAAACAAGATTATAGGATGGAGGAAAACGTGCACCAGACAAGAGTTCCAAAGAGATGCAAAAGATGATACAAATTGAGTGTTTACATGTAACTAAACCTGACGTAAAGCTGTTGGTCCCATGTTTTGTAACATGTGTCAAACAAGTGCTCAAAATTCAAACATAGCCCAACAATATCTTGCAGGAAAGTACTGAAAGTTGAAACACCTTGAGCGTCACTGTGTAACAGATACGAGCACTATCTAAGAAGCCACTATTATTATTCTTTCTAATAATCCGATGATGTTTTCTGCCAACAGGTGAAGCCCCTCCTGAACGTGACTCGCCAAGAGGATGAGATGGAAGCAAAAGATACCGAGCTGCGTAAGGTCAAGGACAAGCTGACCAAGTATGAGGATGACTACTCTGACATGGAGAGGAAGTACCAGCAGATACTAGAGGAGAAGAGTATCCTGGCTGAGCAGCTTCAGGCTGAGGCTGAGCTCAGCGCTGAGGCAGAAGAGGTCAGTACCATAGAGTTATATATAAGAACTAGAGCGCGCACTGGCCTATAATACGCGCCCCGGTATGCGAGCAGGCGGCCATTTTCTAAGTTGACAAAACAGCTATCTCACAGCGTGTGTTTGTGCGGCCATTTTGTAAGTTGAACAAACAGCATCGTGTGAGCGTTCAATAAAAAAAACCTCAAACGTGTATTTCATATTCTACGCGCGTGCAGAATGGCGCGCTTGTCATCTTGCGGTCCCGTGGAGTTTGAACCATTTTGTTTTTCTACGCCGACGACTATTGAGCACTGTATACTCAGTAATTTCCCGAGTTCTGTAATAAAAAAAAACTCAGCGAATCACCAACAAAAAATTTCAGCCAAACCAATGTGTTAAATTAAAAAGTCTACGCAGTCAGGTTTGACCAGCATTTTGAATTTTGTAAATTTGCTCTGCAGTTTTTAAGTGTCTATGCTATATTCTTAGGCCTTTTTAAACTCCCTTTAAAACTTCTTTTGTTTTATCTTTCATTTTAAATTTTTACCCATATACATGTATACATCGATGTGTGTTAATAGCACTGTATACTCAGTACTTTCCCAGAGTTCTGTGGGAAAAAAAAATCACAGGCATATTACTTGGGTGTTTTATCTTGCTCGTTCATCTGTATTGTAATTCAGCCTGTTAGGCGGCTGTAAGCTGATTTGAATAAACCAATAAATACTAATAAAACTACAACTAATAATACTAATGTCTGTCCCATCTTAGATGAGATCCAAGCTGGCCTCCAAGAAGCAAGAGTTAGAGGAGATTCTTCATGATATGGAGAGTCGTATTGAGGAGGAGGAAGAACGCTCCCAGAACTTGGGCACAGAGAAGAAGAGACTTGGAGGACACATTCAGGATCTTGAGGAACAGTAAGAAAATTTAATAAATTGACAATAAATTTAGTTTTACTTTTACACCAATGTGTGGAAGCACTGTATACTCATTACAGACATGTTACTCGGTTGGGATTAAACAAAACACAACTTTAGCAGTTATAGAGCAGATGTCTACTACCAACTAGACCACCAAGATTGCCTGGTAGCTAGAGGCAGTTCAAAGAAAGGTACTGCCTATCTTGGACAGAAAAATGATCAGAAATATGCTGATAGTCAGATGTGGATTGGGAATAAAGAATATTATTTGGTTTTTCCGATACACTGATGTGTGCAAAGCACTGCATACTCAGTACTTTCCCAAGTGGAAGACACATTTTTTGATGACAGGTTTTAAACTTTTGTACTTCCCAGGTCACATGTTTTATTGTTGGAAGATTTAAAGTAAAATAAATAAGTAGATGTGATGCTTTGACTGTTTTGACTATTTGTTTTGCTAATTACTGATGTAAAATAATGGCCTGTGGACCACTAAATGTGATGTTTATAAAATGAAATGAAAAAGGAAAGTGCCTCGAGTAAAGCATCGGCACAAGTCGGCACAAGTTTATCTTTCATTTAAAACCACAATGGATGATACTAAGTGGTCAGGCAGTAGAAGTGTTTAAACATACCTTTCTCATTATTGATGATTTTTCTTTAAAAAATTCTTTGCCAGATTGGAAGAGGAAGAAGCTCAACGACAGAAGCTCCAGCTGGATAAAGTCAGCCTGGACGCTAAGGTCAAGAAGCTAGAGGAAGACCTGGCAATCCTGGATGATAACCACGGCAAGGTAAAACGGTCAACCCTTAGTGCCTTCTCCTGTTAATAGAAAGTCTTTGCAAGCAAACAGATACAAATGCGGATATGATAAATGTGTCCGTTCTCTGAAAAATGTAAAACAAGACTTAAATTAATTTTGAAAATTTTGAAGATTATGAGCAACTGATTGGCTTGACAACTCTTTAATCATGTTGTTGCTCAATAACTAAGAAGTATTCAAACTACAAAAAGCTTTAAAATTTCCACGTCTGAATTTTCTGTCCATTCTTGATACAGATATTTTAATCATTCTGTTGCTCAATAGCAACACTAAGAAGTCTCCTGATGATGACTAGAGCAAGCTTCTAAAAACATTGAGACCCATTAAGAACTCACTCTGCTGTAGTGAAGTTAATAACGATTCTATAAGCTACGTAGTAGTCCCAGCCAATTATCTACCTTCCGCATAGTTGGAATATAAAGCAAGACAGTTCTCTAAAGAACAAATCTACATGTTCCTACATGTAGCAAGTAGATACACACATGGTGCTACAGCAAACCAAATATATCTTGATACCTCACCATGCAATTCCTCAAATCCCATATAACACTAAGAAAAGGTTTACAAATTTCACATGTTATTTTGCTTTCCTTTCTTTTATACAGATGTTCAAGGAGAAGAAATCAATTGAAGAGAGACTTTCGGACGTTGAATCTACCCTCGTTGAAGAGGAAGAGAAGAGCAAGGGTCTGATGAAACTCAAGTCACGACATGAAGCTACCATCGGTGACCTGGAGGACAAACTACGCCGGGAGGAAAAGGTACTTGCACAAATATTAATAATAAACAGCACCTATAAAGCGCACAGTATATGACAATAACCATGTCATTCAAGGGTGCTGGTTCGCAAAGTTAAAAGCACTTGGCAGAAACAGGTTACGAGCCAAAATTATATTAAGCTAACATTATTGTGTCTTGTGCCCCACTAAATCTTTGCTAAGCAAAGAAAGTTTACGAGCGGTATTTTCTGTTTCACCTCTTTATGAAACTTGGCCCTGCTCTGATCAGACTATCCCAGACACTAGATTAAAGACACAGGAAACTTTTGGTAATTGTCAAAGACCAGTCTTCTCACTTGGTGTATCCCAACATATGCATAAAATAACAAACCTGTGAAAATTTGAGCTCAATTGGTCGTCGAAGTTGCAAGATAACAATGGAAGAAAAAAAGCCCTTGTCACAAGAAGTTGTGTGCTTTCAGATGCTTGATTTCGAGACCTCAAAATCTAATTCTGAGGTCACAAAATCAAATTCATTGAAAATTACTTCTTTCTCGTAAACTACTTTACTCCAGAGGGAGCTGTTTCTTACAATGGTTTATACTATCAACCATTGCTTGTTACCAAGTAAGGTTTTATGCAAAGAGTGATTACCAATAGTGTCCAGTGCCTTTAAAATTGTTGTTTGTTATCCATCCATTAGTCCCGTGGTGATCTAGAGAAGGTGAAGCGCAAGAACGAGACCAGCCTGAATGATCTACGAGAGCAGCTGAACGAGCTACGGGCACAGGTGGAAGAACTACGTGCCCAGCTGGCCAAGAAAGAGGAAGAGTTGAACTATGCTCTTGCAAGGTGCGTCATTCATATCAAGTTAATTTTTTATACACTTTTTTTTATGATTTAATACAATAATATACGCACTCACAAACAAACAAACAAGTAACAAAAGGGGGGAAAAAATTAGAAAACAGATTTTGAACTGGTACGAAAATCCCTTTAAGAGAACCTTCTATGACAAGAGGTGACGGTGAAGTGGGTGAGCTTTTATTTTGTACCCCTCTTTGTCGCTACGCCTCAGTGGTTTTCAAATGAAGAAGGAAACAAAATCGTGCGTCTTCTGCACACCTAGATGGCTTTATTTATTCTTAAAAGGAATTCACTACAAAGTCTCCTGAATTCCCCGAAAAAAATCTACTCTGCGATAGCAGAATATAACGCAAACCAAATATACAACAATGTGGCTTTCTCTGAATCTGTTGAAACTTGTGGCTAATATTTTGAGTATCTTGTACCGACAGAATCGATGAAGAAATGGCCGCCAAGAACGCCGCCCAGAAAGCTCTGAGGGAACTCCAGACCCAAAGCTCTGAGCTCCAGGAAGATCTAGAAGCCGAGAGGGCAGCCAGAGCCAAGGCTGAGAAACAAAAGAAAGATATGAATGAGGTAAGTTGCATCTCAATTTATTTCCACTATATTGTTTAAAATGACAAAATATAACATTACTGGAGAAAAAACAAACATTATAGATTAAGTGGAGGAGGTCTCCTAAAAGCATGCTTGTTGAATTTGTGTACATACATACATACAACAAAATAAAAAGATGTCTGTGGAGTTGTAGAAAATACAATTTTGGGTACAAATGACATTTTTTCTGTGGAGCTGTACAAAGTGCTATTGTAATGTACTTGTCAACATTCGTTGTAAACTTATTTCGAGTCAGATTGTTTATTGAAAACACATTGACATATTGTCTTTCAATGCTATTTTAACCAATTTTTTTTTTAGGAAGGAAGTTGCCAATACAATGTAAACAAATATTGTGGCCTTTAAATTTACAACAAAAATATTTCTTGAAAATGTCACCCCTGTTGGCCTGTTTTGGCTTGTTCCTCCATTCTGATGTTTCCGACAAACGACACATTTAGCTTGATGTTGATCACATTTGTTGAATCCTTCTCCCAGGAACTGGAGGCCATCAAGTCCGAGTTGGAAGACTCGATGGACTCTACCGCCACCCAGCAGGAGCTGAGGAACAAGCGCGAGTCCGAGCTGAATGAACTCCGCAAGGCCCTGGAGGATGAGACCAAATCCCATGAGACTACCATCATTGAGCTACGTCACAAGAACAACGTGGTGGTGGAGGGGCTGAATGAACAATGTGAAGGGCTCAAGAGGGTGAGTATACCGATTGAAATCACTCATTTGAATGGTCTCGAGCAAACAAAGTTCTAGGTCAAAAAAATACATCAAATTATAATATATAATAAAATAAAATAAAAAAATAGAAAATGAAAAGTCATCTTCCCTGCATTGATTCAACTTCCACTTTTGTAATCATTCCTCATGTAGAGCAAAGCAGCTCTGGAGAAGACCAAGACCGCCATGGAGGCCGCCACGGCAGAGTTGAGCAACGACCAGAAGGCCATGGCCCAGGCCAAGCAAGAGTCTGAACGCAAACGCAAGAACCTGGAGGCTCAGTTGTCTGAGATGAATGTACGCCTGACCGAGACCGAGCGCGCCCGTAACGACTTCCAAGAAAGAGCTACCAAACAGCAGGTATGGACATCATTTTTTTTTTATACACTCACTGGGGCCCCAACGATAAGTAGCTAAGCATGATACAATTTGCTTAGTGAAATAAAGTTACCGGGCGGAATACCACATCGCACATGTACCAGATTTGACTGGTCAAGTTTTGAGTAGCAGAAAATTGTTGAACGGAAATGTCTGAACTGGCACTCCAGAAACTATATACTGTGCATTCAAAGTGACATTTCACTGCATACAAGGGGCGGGTGGTATGGAGCATTGAATTCAAGTTCTGGTGATTAAGTCATCAACGTGTGGGTTTGAATCTTGAATCATGACACTTGTGTCCTTGAGCAAGATGCTTTACTATAATTGCTTCTCTTCACCCAGGGGTATAAATGGGTACCTGCAAGGGTAGAGGTTGATATTGTGTATGAAAAAGCCTTTGGAGTGCTACAGTTGCCCAGGGCTGTACACTCCCCAGGGGGCTGAGAAATATTACAGGAACGTTATTGGCCCAATGACCAGGGCAGTGATGCAAAATGCATTGCTACAGTTTTTGTCAGATGCGCTATATAAGAACTTCTTATTATTATCTAACTCACATTTTTCCCTTTTGATTGTATTTGCCAGACTGAAATTGAGTCATTGACAGTCCAGTTGGAGCAATCTGAGGTTAAGTCTTCCCAGGCCAGTAAATCATCCAACTCTCTGGTAGCACAGCTTGCTGAGGTCCAGGTAAGCTTCAAGAACTCTCACCAAAAAAACAAACATCTTGTCTCTATTTATCTTGAGTAGCCTTTTCTTTATTTTCATCCTTCACCTATATGAGTGTCTAGTTATGATTTACCAGACTGTTTTGTCCTAGCTCGTTTGTTTGCTTTGTTTATTTGTTCTGTTGTATAGGTCAAGCTCTGTTCATATGTCCACTATGTTGTTGGACGCAGCATTTGTGAACAGACACCAACCCTCAGAAGTAAAAAAATAAAACAGTTCATGCATGAGTTGTTTCCGGTGTTTGGCGTGAAATATTTTCCAAACCAGTTTACTTTGAAGGGAATCCTTTTAAAAAAATAGATTATACTATCAACAGCTATGGTGCTTTTCACCAAGTAAGTTGATATGTTTAAATTTTTTGTATTTACCAATCTATGACCTTACTTTTATGTACAGAACAGAGATCCGTGGTCTTTAATACCTGGAAATTGGGTAGTGCGATTAGGGTTCACAATTGACAATGGTTTACGGTATACTTCCTACTTAAGTCTGTATTCTGATTGTTTTGCCCTTGGAAAAATCTTAATTCTTTTTTACTATCAAGGTCTGAAAAGTGCTTTAGAGCCAACACCATGTACATGTAGGTCAGCCCTTGTACTTGATAGAACTTTCCTATTTTTTTCGAGGACCAAATGTCATGCAAGGATTAATACCGTTACTGTCTTGATAATATGACAGGAAAATCTAAATGATGAGACCCGACACAAGTTGGACCTTAGCTCCAAGCTCCGTGCCAGCGAGGAGGAGAAGGAGCAGATTCAAGAGCAACTTGAAGAGGAGGAACAGGCCAAGAATAATCTTCAACGCCAAGTCAGCAATCTCACGGTCCAGGTAGGAATGCCTTCTCGGAGGAAAATGTGTTCGGACTGGTAGCGATGGGGGTAGTTGGTGTACTTCAGTCCTTTTAATTTTTGTTCTACATTCTGAAAAAAAAGAAGTGAGATATGGTTTGCAATGCTATTGCCCTGTTAGTGCATAAATATTTCTAACAGGTAAATTATTAGGAGCTGCACTAAGAAATAGCCCAAATCACCCTCGGCCATTGCCGTGGGGCCCTGTGCTTCTGCTGTGGTGCCCTCTGCAAGGTTTCAATACAACATACATTTTCACCATAGAAGCTCCCATTACCAGAGGAAAACTGTTGTACCCCTTCAAGAGCGCAGTTCAAGGCCTGAGAGTGACGCCTGCAAGGAAAATAGTTTTGGCGGGTAGCTAGGGGAAAACAAGGGGCACCAAGGCAATAAACAAGCAGGGCTTGATAGAAAATTGCTTCCGTAAACCTAAAATCATTGTGACTTCTTGATGCCCCTTTAAGAGCAATATTCAAGGTTTGAGAATGGCGTATGGAGGGAAAATAGTTTTGGCTGGTACCTAGGGGAAAACAAGGGGCACCAAGGCAATGAACAGGGGCTGGGAAGAAATTGCCTCCATAAACCTAAAACCTGATTTCTTGAAGACTATTATCACAAGTTTATCTTCATCTTTCAGCTTCAAGATGCCAAGAAGAGACACGAAGAGGACCAGTCTTCCATGGATGCATCTGACGAGGCTCAACGGCGAGTCCAACGAGAGCTGGAAGCAGTCCAGTCTCGTCTGGAGGAGGTCCTTACCAGCAGCGACAAACTGGAGAAGACCAAGAAACGTCTCCAGGCTGAGGTAAATAATGAGACGTCATTCCTTTAACTTGCTCAAACTATTCAGGAGGAAAACCTTCCATTTTGAAAGCACTGAGAAAATGTTGAAACTCAACACTGGAACGAGTTACATCATGTCCCCCAAATGTTCTCACACGGATATTAACTTCTCTTAAAATCTCTATAGAGAGTGTGAAGACACAAGGGGAGTACAAAAAGCCACATACACATGCCACAAGTATAAAAAACATTTTTCGATACAATTTAAATATATCAGAATTTTTGATATTTAATGAATAGGGTAGATGGCCTTAGCTTTCGATCCAAACCGGACCTTCTTCAGAGGCATAAAACAAGTACAAACAAATACATATCCATTTATAGACAAAGAGAGGAGAAAGGGATTAAGGGAAAGATCCAGAAAGAAGCGGGAAAATAACAGCCAATCAAAGTTTTTATTTCAGAAACAATTGGTGGCTATGAACCAATTGGAGTAAGGTGGCGAGGACAAAGGATGTTTAGTAGGAATTTTTGATATTTCATGTGATTAAAAAAGTCACATTGGCAATATCCATGTCAAAATAGTATTTTAATAATACTGATATTTCAACAAAAATAAAAACTTTGTTGAAAATATACTATCAACAGTTTCCCAGTGTCATCTTAGTTTGTGGTATAGAGATGTTTTCAATTGTCTCTCTGTTTTGCCTTGAAGCTTGATGACATCGTCGTTGACATGGAGAAGGAGCGTGCCCTCGTCAACAACCTAGAGAAGAAGCAGAAGAAGTTTGACGCCCTGCTGGCCGACGAGAGAGCTGAGAAGGAACGTCTTGGCCAGGACAAAGATCAATCCGATAAAGAGCTGAGAGAGAAAGAGACCAAGGTATGTAACTAGCGACTTCAAATGCTTAGTAGCAATGTTATGGTTTGGCTTTTAAATATTATCACATATTATTTGTTGATTTTTATTTATTTATTTTTTTAAAACTTATTTAATGCCGGATGAAAAATTTATTCAGCACTTTGATTTTTAGGAGTTGTACGAAATTGTCAATATGGGATTTGAAGCATTACATGGTGAGGTATCAGTGTATATTTGGTTTGCGTTTACATCATCATCATCATCATCATCATTCTTCGTTCTTGGACGGAATAGTAGAAGCAGCTTTGATAAAGTGGTGCCAGGTTGCTTTATCCCTCATGAGATGTTGGGTCTAGTTTTAATTGAGAATGGTATCTTTGGTTATGCTTTATCCCTCATGAGACGTTGGGTCTAGTTTTAATTGAGAATGGTATCTTTGGTTATGCTTTATCCCTCATGAGATGTTGGGTCTAGTTTTAATTGAGAATGGTATCTTTGGTTATGCTTTATCCCTCATGAGATATTGGGTCTAGTTTTAATTGAGAATGGTATCTTTGGTTATGCTTTATCCCTCATGAGATATTGGGTCTAGTTTTAATTGAGAATGGTATCTTTGGTTATGCTTTATCCCTCATGAGATGTTGGGTCTAGTTTTAATTGAGAATGGTATCTTTGGTTATGCTTTATCCCTCATGAGATATTGGGTCTAGTTTTAATTGAGAATGGTATCTTTGGTTATGCTTTATCCCTCATGAGATATTGGGTCTAGTTTTAATTGAGAATGGTATCTTTGGTTATGCTTTATCCCTCATGAGATGTTGGGTCTAGTTTTAATTGAGAATGGTATCTTTGGTTATGCTTTATCCCTCATGAGATGTTGGGTCTAGTTTTAATTGAGAATGGTATCTTTGGTTATGCTTTATCCCTCATGAGATGTTGGGTCTAGTTTTAATTGAGAATGGTATCTTTGGTTATGCTTTATCCCTCATGAGATATTGGGTCTAGTTTTAATTGAGAATGGTATCTTGGTTATGCTTTATCCCTCATGAGATATTGGGTCTAGTTTTAATTGAGAATGGTATCTTGGTTATGCTTTATCCCTCATGAGATGTTGGGTCTAGTTTTAATTGAGATTGGTATCTTGGTTATGCTTTATCCCTCATGAGATGTTGGGTCTAGTTTTAATTGAGAATGGTATCTTTGGTTATGCTTTATCCCTCATGAGATATTGGGTCTAGTTTTAATTGAGAATGGTATCTTGGTTATGCTTTATCCCTCATGAGATATTGGGTCTAGTTTTAATTGAGAATGGTATCTTTGGTTATGCTTTATCCCTCATGAGATGTTGGGTCTAGTTTTAATTGAGAATGGTATCTTTGGTTATGCTTTATCCCTCATGAGATATTGGGTCTAGTTTTAATTGAGAATGGTATCTTGGTTATGCTTTATCCCTCATGAGATATTGGGTCTAGTTTTAATTGAGAATGGTATCTTTGGTTATGGTTTATCCCTCATGAGATATTGGGTCTAGTTTTAATTGAGAATGGTATCTTTGGTTATGGTTTATCCCTCATGAGATATTGGGTCTAGTTTTAATTGAGAATGGTATCTTTGGTTATGCTTTATCCCTCATGAGATGTTGGGTCTAGTTTTAATTGAGAATGGTATCTTGGTTATGCTTTATCCCTCATGAGATATTGGGTCTAGTTTTAATTGAGAATGGTATCTTTGGTTATGGTTTATCCCTCATGAGATATTGGGTCTAGTTTTAATTGAGAATGGTATCTTTGGTTATGGTTTATCCCTCATGAGATATTGGGTCTAGTTTTAATTGAGAATGGTATCTTTGGTTATGCTTTATCCCTCATGAGATATTGGGTCTAGTTTTAATTGAGAATGGTATCTTTGGTTATGCTTTATCCCTCATGAGATGTTGGGTCTAGTTTTAATTGAGAATGGTATCTTTGGTTATGCTTTATCCCTCATGAGATGTTGGGTCTAGTTTTAATTGAGAATGGTATCTTTGGTTATGCTTTATCCCTCATGAGATATTGGGTCTAGTTTTAATTGAGAATGGTATCTTGGTTATGCTTTATCCCTCATGAGATATTGGGTCTAGTTTTAATTGAGAATGGTATCTTGGTTATGCTTTATCCCTCATGAGATGTTGGGTCTAGTTTTAATTGAGAATGGTATCTTGGTTATGCTTTATCCCTCATGAGATGTTGGGTCTAGTTTTAATTGAGAATGGTATCTTTGGTTATGCTTTATCCCTCATGAGATATTGGGTCTAGTTTTAATTGAGAATGGTATCTTGGTTATGCTTTATCCCTCATGAGATATTGGGTCTAGTTTTAATTGAGAATGGTATCTTTGGTTATGCTTTATCCCTCATGAGATGTTGGGTCTAGTTTTAATTGAGAATGGTATCTTTGGTTATGCTTTATCCCTCATGAGATATTGGGTCTAGTTTTAATTGAGAATGGTATCTTGGTTATGCTTTATCCCTCATGAGATATTGGGTCTAGTTTTAATTGAGAATGGTATCTTTGGTTATGGTTTATCCCTCATGAGATATTGGGTCTAGTTTTAATTGAGAATGGTATCTTTGGTTATGGTTTATCCCTCATGAGATATTGGGTCTAGTTTTAATTGAGAATGGTATCTTTGGTTATGCTTTATCCCTCATGAGATGTTGGGTCTAGTTTTAATTGAGAATGGTATCTTGGTTATGCTTTATCCCTCATGAGATATTGGGTCTAGTTTTAATTGAGAATGGTATCTTTGGTTATGGTTTATCCCTCATGAGATATTGGGTCTAGTTTTAATTGAGAATGGTATCTTTGGTTATGGTTTATCCCTCATGAGATATTGGGTCTAGTTTTAATTGAGAATGGTATCTTTGGTTATGCTTTATCCCTCATGAGATATTGGGTCTAGTTTTAATTGAGAATGGTATCTTTGGTTATGCTTTATCCCTCATGAGATGTTGGGTCTAGTTTTAATTGAGAATGGTATCTTTGGTTATGCTTTATCCCTCATGAGATGTTGGGTCTAGTTTTAATTGAGAATGGTATCTTTGGTTATGCTTTATCCCTCATGAGATATTGGGTCTAGTTTTAATTGAGAATGGTATCTTTGGTTATGCTTTATCCCTCATGAGATGTTGGGTCTAGTTTTAATTGAGAATGGTATCTTTGGTTATGGTTGTGGTAACACCGTGTGTATACTTACTCGCAGATTATGTTCTTTCTAGAACTCATCGGGCTTTGTAGCCTACTGCCGCAGAATGTATTATTGGGGAATCTGGGAGACTACTCTATCACTGCGGGGTAGACTTTCAATATTTCACAGTGGGTTCTGACGCCTGTTTTGCACCAGTTTCATTGGACAGTGTTGTACCTTTCCATCGACATTTTTCGTAATTTCTTCAGTAGGTTCTAATTGTATATTTGGTTTGCGGTAACACCATGTGTGTATCTACTTGCCAGGTAGAGTTGTTCTTAGGGAACTGTCTTGCTTTATTCTACTGCCGTGGAGTAGATAATCGGAGGTTCGGGAGACTTCTCAGTTCTGAAAAGAACTGTCCTGCTTTTTAACTATTACCAGGGCGGATGGTATAGAAATTAGACTGGACTACTACTTTAGCTTATAGGATCGTAATTAACTGTACTGCTGCGGAGTCAGTTCTGAAATTGGTCTCAACGTTTCGACTAGCTTGCTCTAGTCATCGTCAGGAGACTCAAATCCTATATAGGTTCTAATGCCTCAAATCCTATATAGGTTCTAATTGCTCTGTATGTTTCTCTATAGTTGATCTCCTTGCACAGAGAGCTTGAGGAGCTTCAGGATCAGCTGGCAGACAGCGAGCGCATCCGTAAATCTCAGGCCGCTGAGCTAGAAGAAGTCATGTCCTCTAAGGATGACGTAGGAAAGAATGTAAGTGTGTTCTTAAAATTTTGCGTTTCTCAGCCGTGTCAGAATTGGTTTTGTGAACAGTGATGTAGCCACAATGGGCAGTGCTGAGCAGGCCTGCCCAGGACTCACAATTTTTGTCAAACACTCTTGAGCAAAAACATATTGTGTCACCCAGCACAGATTTTCCATAGAATAAATCAAAATATTGTCCAGTGTGCATTGGTCTGAGACACAGCTAATGATATAACACAAACAGTTTGGAAACCTTGCAATATACCCGAAGCTTGCACTTCAGCGATAATGGCCCCCTAATAAACAAGGGTAATTTTGTTGATCCGCTCGCCCTTGGTGAACTATTTGATTTATTGTTGCCACTAAAAATAATTAAGCTACAATCCTGTTTGTGAAGTAGTGTAATAACAACTCAATGTAGACATTTAGAATGACAGTGGGGAGAGGTTTCACTGTGTCTATGCATGAACAGCTATATTGATACGGATTTGTTTTCCCAACAAGTTTTAATTTTGTTTTGGTACGCTCCCCCCACCCAGGTCCATGGATTGGAGAAGTCCAAGAAGAACCTGGAGTCTCAGATCGAGGAGATGCGAACCCAGATGGAGGAGCTTGAGGATGAGCTCCAGGCCACGGAGGATGCCAAGCTGCGTCTAGAGGTCAACATGCAAGCCCTGAAGGCTAACTTTGAGAGGGAGGTGCAGGGCAAGGAGGAGGCTCAGGAAGAGAAGAGACGTGGCCTCATCAGACAGGTAACAGCAGAGCTGAGTTATTTAAGAGAAAATAGAATTAGCTGTTACAAAAAACTTATCGAGCAAAAGGACCGAGGGTATAAATGCAAGAAATCGTTTTGGCCTGATGTTTCAACCCTAGCAGAGTTTTTCTCGAAGGCTAAATGACAACACAACAAACATGAACAGATGACTAAGTTTTACAAAAGCAGTGAAGTGTAAATACATGAATAGAGAGTGAGAGAGAGAGTCACAAAGCACACAGAAAAAACAAGGGGTAAACATGGTGGTGGGGGTTGGCTGGGTTAACAAGTTTTTTAAATATTATTTAGTCAGCTAAGCATCCTAATAAAAACCGCACACCAACTTTTTGTTAAAAGATGAAAATGAAGAAATTTCAGTTTTAGACGTGGGAGGATAAACCTTGTAGTAGGGAAAATCCATTCTGTCAGAGGGACTGAAAACCCCCCCCAAATACAATTCACAATTGCTAAGAATGATCTAACTTAATGTTGCTGTTTCCTGTAGCTCCGTGAGATGGAAGCTGAGCTTGAAGAGGAGCGCAAGCAGCGAGGAGCTGCAGTCAACGCTAAGAAGAAGTTTGAGATGGATATGAAGGATCTAGAGGGTCAGGTCGAGGCAGCAGCCAAGGTCAAAGAGGATAGCATCAGACAAGTCCGTAAACTACAGGTATGTCATTCCCGATGCAATTTCCATCTATTAAATTTAGTTTGAGAGTACAAAATTTAAGTGGAAGGCTCCAAATTTTGAGAAAAATCCACAAAGCAGAAGTGTGTAAAATTGTGCGGTAGTTGTTTCACAGAGAAGAAGGGGAGGTAAGTGCATCTAAATAAGAGAAAAACAAGAGACAAGTTCATGTCTATGGGAGATATTAACTATGAAGCCAGCTCATTGGAAGTGCCGTTGCTGAGCGGTAAGCAGCACCTCATTCAAACTCTCTGATCAGCAGAGTGTGGGTTCGAAACCCAGTCTTGAAACTTGTGTCCTTTCATATTGGATGTAAAGCCGTTGGTCCCGTGTGTTGTATAGCGCACGTGAAAGAACCCAGTGCACTTATGGAAAAGAGAAGGGGTTTGCCCCGGTTTTCCAGGTTAGATTGGCAGCATATTGCACCACAGCAACTTGTATTAAACCATTACATGGTGCTATGTAAGAGGAGTAGATCTCATAATTCAAACATAGTCTCACATACCTTGCGGGAAAATACTGTATGTTAAAGCGCCTTGAGCATCACTGAGTGGCGGATATGCGTGCTATATAAGAAGCCACTATTATTACTATTATAACATACTTTATTTTCTTTATCCCCCAACAGAGCCAGATGAAGGAGTTTCAACAGGACTTGGACGAAGCTCGACAGGGTCGTGATGATCTAGCCATCTCAGCCCGTGAAGCAGAACGCAAGCTCAAGACAATGGAGCAAGAGCACATGCAGTCACAGGAGGTACTGACTAAGTCTAGTATTTGGACTTCCAAGTATACTACATACATAGAGTTATATTTAAGTACTAGAGGGCTCACTGGTGATGCTGCATGTACAAACACGACGGGACCGTAAGGAGATGCGCAAGGCGATCACTGTATGTTGAATATGAAGTACACGCCGGTGTGAGTGTATAATCAATACACGCTATGCCATGCGATGTGTTTTTTTTAACTAACAAAATGGCAGCGAGCCGGGCTGCGCAACTATACCAGTGCACTCTATGAGTACGTATAATGTTTAGTGTGTAGTACACCCAGCAAAAAAGGTCTCTAAGGCCATCAGCAACTTCAATGATTTTAGTACAAATTCAACAGCGATCCCTTTTTTACTCGCCCTTTCCAGGACCTGGCTACATCTGAGCGCCAGCGTCGCAAGGCGGAGGCAGACCGGGACGAGCTCCAAGAGGAGATCAACAGCAACCTGAGCAAGGGTAACTCCCTAGTGGAAGATAAGAGACGCCTGGAGCAACGCATCTCCCAGCTGGAGGATGAGCTTGAGGAAGAACAGAGCAACGTTGAGATCCTGATGGACAAAGAGAGGAAGAGCAATGCTCAGGTTGGTTTTTTTTTTTTTTTTTTTTTTTTGGGGGGGGGGATATTTTTCCTCGTAGGTAGGGCTCGAATGTGGAGGGAAAAATCCATAAGACCGCAGGGCTTGTAGCTCTGAACTTTTACTGGACTAGCATTTATTTAACAAGAACAGAATCAGAATGAGTTGAGCAAGCACAAAGAGATGATCTATTTCAATTGTTTTATGTGTAGATATGTATGTGTACTTCGACATGCTTGAAAGAGAATTAAAAGATGGTTATCACATTAACAGTCAACCTTTTTTTTTTCCCACAAAGTTATTTACACTGTGAGGTATTATCTTGAAAAAGAAAAACACAAGTTTACAGAACATGCTGAAATCACAGGCCTTGGGTCTGTGGTCCAGTGTTAATTTCAAGCCCTGGTAGGGGGTGGGGGTGACAGGGAAAGAGGGGATCAATCACTGTGAAGGTTAAATTGAGACACCACAAGGGTAAGCGGAAGAGTGAAGGATCACTGGGGAACCTGCAGACCCCCCCTCCCCACCCCATCAAGGAACTGTTTTAAGACACAGGAGCAAGTTATTTGTAAATTTGCGCAGATTTTGTATAATTTTTGTTGTTGTCTTTGATTTGCCAGATTGAGACTTTCACCAACGAGCTGGCCTCGGAGCATTCAACCACCCAACGTCTAGAGAATGCCAAGATGCTTCTAGAAAGACAGGTGAGTGTACTGTGGGATCTAGGTTATGACCAGCTATATTAATCCTTGAGAATTACCTGGACCTGTGAAATACGCTTGACTTAAGCCCCGAGTTCCCTGCTTCCTTAAGCGCTGATTCTTTGCTTACGGTAAGCAGAGCCAATAAATTTGACCCTGAGTGTATTATTGTATGACAGCTTGAAATGAATGGCCTGCAAGTAGGTATTTTCAAATCTCAAACCTCTTGTATGACATTTAGAACAAGGAATTGAAAGCCAAACTTCAAGAGCTTGAGATGACTGTGGCCAAGAAGAGCAAGGCAACAATAGCCCAGATGGAGAGCAAGATAAGTCAGCTGGATGACCAGCTCGAGGCAGAGGCTAGGTAAGTTGAAACTTTGTTTATCACTTGCAAACTCTCCCTGACTCTGCAGAAAGTTCTCTGAAAATAAACCAATCTTTCCATGCTCTGATGAACAAATTTGAAAATCTCCCCAATTATGGATACTTTTTTCCCCGATAGGCTGAATGTAATTCTAAATATGTCACTGATTGTTTTACAAAATCTCCCTGATTACACGATTCACATGTTGGCAGCTCTGCACTCTGCACCCAAAACAACAAAATTGACGTCACAGTTTATCTTCAGAAATCAACAGTGGTTTATAAGTTGGCCACATTAAAGAGTTTCATTCTAGAATTCACATCCCCTATAAGGTGACCCCCCTCCCTGCAATGCTGCTCCCCAGGTTGTATCGTAAACCGTGCGGGGTTTCTGGCTATACGGCAGTATATGGGGTGTATGACTTTTGACTGGTGCCCCAAACAAAGAATGTTTATGCGCTCGTCAGTTGAAGCGATTTGATATGCCCTTCAGGCTGTGGTAAAGCGCAATATAAAAATTGATGTAGGGAGACCGCCTGCATATGTCTAGTTAGCTCAGTTGGTAAAGCACCAGCACATTATTCCCAGGGGTCACAGGTGAAAATTCCCTTCTAGTAAATAAGTCTTTGTCCACCTAGAATCATTTTTAAGATTGACAGCTCTTAAAGGCAGTGGACACTATTGGTAATTACTCAAAATAATTATCATCATAAAACCTTTCTTGATTACGAGTAATGGAAAGAGGTTGATAGTATATAACATTGTGAGAAACAGCTCCCTCTAAAGTGACGTAGATTTCGAGAAAGAAGTAATTTTCCACGAATTTGATTTCGAGACCTCAAGTTTAGAATTTGAGGTCTCAAAATCAAGCATCAGAAAGCACACAACTTCGTATATGACAATGGTGTTTTTTCTTTCATTATTATCTCGCAACTTCGACGATCGATTGAGCAAAAATTTTCACAGGTTTCTTATTTTATGCATTTGTTGAGATACACCAACTGTGAAGGCTAGTCTTTGACAATTACCAATAGTGTCCACTGCCTTTAAGATTGACAGTTTTTAACTTTTTTTGATCTTAATCAGACTTACTTTAATATGATAAATTTAAATTTGAATTGGTGTAATAATAAAAATGTTCAGCCAGAGGCCAAATTGAAGGCCGTGTTAACAGATAAAAATATTTATAAATATGTACATATAAAAGATATGTAAAAATACAAAATGCATATTGTGTAAGTGTTTTGCTTGAATGGTTTTGTTGTTTTTCTTCTTTCTTGAACAGGGAGCGCAGTGCCGCTGCCAAAGCAGCAAGACGAGCTGAGAAGAGGGCCAAGGAGCTGGGCATGCAGATGGAAGATGAGAGACGCCACGCAGACCAGTACAAAGAACAGGTAAGAGATTACTTAAAGCAAGTCAGGTCCCAATTTCATAGAGCTGCTTAAGCACAAAATAATTATGCTTACCAGAATAAGGTTATCACCCAAAATAAGCGTGCATGTATGTGTGCACGTTTGTTTTTGCCTGGGACAGTTGTTATACCCTGTGTATAATACGTGTCTGTACCTTTTACTAATTACATTTTTCTCCTTAGTCTTGCCGCCTCCATATCTATTTTATAGCTCTTTTGGTGTAATTTTAATGAACTTTTGGGGAGAAATAAAATAATAATAATAATAACCATCAATTTCCTTGTTCTTGCCTTAGGTGGATAAGTCCAACGCCAAGTTGAAGTCACTAAAGAGGCAGGTGGATGAGTCGGAGGATGAGTGCACACGAATCAATGCCCAGAAACGCAAGATCCAACGAGAGCTAGACGAGCAGACTGAACAGAACGAGGCACTCATGAGGGAGGTCAACCAGCTAAAATCCAAAATGAGGTCAGTTTGGCACTATTAAACCATGTACTAAAGCACTTTACACTGTTACTACCCCTGTTCTTTGGACCTTGATCCATCCTCGAACCATTTCAACTCCTTTAGGAGTATGTAGCACTGGCAGCCACAGGGGCATGCATTATTTGTTTCAAGGATCTCTGTTCACATGTCTGTTGACACGGTAAATCAAGGACATCTCTTTGGTCTCTCCTCAGTTGGATTTAAAAACATTTTTTTTTTAGCGACGTCCCCATTAGAACACAGAAGCAAGGCAAGGGAATTCTTGCTCTGTTAAAAGACCCATTGGATCCCTTTTGTTATTCTCAGTTTTAACGTGTAGACCCCGCCTTATTTACTGCTGTATAATAAGACGCAGTTGCCGTTAAGTGTCTTGCCCAAGTATTACAATCGGGATACAAATCAAACACTCAATTGCTCTTAAGTCAGACCAGAGAGCTGTAAATGAGTCCAGCCGACGATTTCACCAAACGCTTTCCTAACTTAGGATTATCTTGGGACTTAGGACGAGTTCAGTTCCGTATCCAAATGTGTTGGACGAATTGAACCCATCCTTAGTTAGGACGGGTTACTCTTCCTAACTCGAATTAGGATTAATCCTAGCTTTTCGTGAAATCGGCTGCAGGCTCTGTGGCTCTTTCGTAAATATGGAATGTCTTATCTTGTATTTATTACTCATGGACAAAACATGATAGCTCAGTACATATTTTCGGCTTGATAGATTACATAATTTGTCACCCAGCAATCAAATGTTTTTTCTCTGTTTTAGGAATACTGCATCTTCACGTCCAAGTCGTTACGGCGGTGGAAGCCGGCGGGCTGCACCAGTAGAGAGCACCAGCTCGGCTGACGATGCACCAGACGGCACAGGAGACGGCATGGAGTAAAAGATATCCTCAAATCCATTATGCAACTTAATCGGTGCCTAACCATGGACCATCCAGATGGGTACGGGTTCAAATGATAGCTTGGCATTGAACATTGAGTAAGTCATGCGTCTAGGCATGATTATTATTTCAAGTCAAACAAAAAAAGATTCAGGGTGTAAAGCCAATGCTAGAAGTGTTTTTAGGTTGTAAGATCGTCTGTGGCACCAATACTAACAATTAGAATAGTCATCCATACATCGTCACAAATGTCAACATTACAAATTAATTTAAAAACTATTTTGAATACGCAGTGCTTTTTAATTTCAGTATCAATTTTCAAATTAGCTTTAAATTTCTCTGGGGTTTGAATCTTTATTTTGTTGTTTTTACTTTTAGAACTAGCTTGCGTTAACCATTTTGATGAATGTTTCCTGCATACTTGGTTGCGAATTATTTTTGAAGTCGTTGATTTTCAGCAGGGTGTTTGTATCAACTTAGGCTTGTTTTAGTTTCCACTAAAGCCTTATTGAAAGCATGGTAGCTCTAGTCCCGGCATTTATTTCTTAAATAAAATAAAAATTCGAGAAAAGTGTGACGACAACATTTTAAACCTGATAGCTGTGTAATTTTTTTGATCAACTAACAGTACCATCAAATTATGACGCATAGGGTTGTTTTGTGTTTTAGAACCATAACCTTCAGACCTTTCATGAAAAAGGGCCTATAAATATTTGAAAATCAATGGCATTTTGTATATAAATAGGTTTTGTAACAGTTACAAATGATGATGTAATAGGTCAAAAAACAATCTGGGGGGAGAAACTGGGAGGGTAAAAATTTTGGTTTCTTCATTTGAGGACAAATTTTGTTTGATAAAGGGAGGTGAATGTATGAGATTTTTTAGTTTTTATAGACATCAGCTGAGTAGTCAATGTAAAAGTGGAGTTAAAGTGAAACTACGTACATCGTGAAGGTAATAAGAGTGGTGAAACTTGACATGAACAACAACCTACTAATAATTGAAAAGTTCCTTTTTTTTTGATATTGAAAACAAATAATAATGATGAGTTTATATATTTAGTTTAATAATAGATTATAACATTTTTCGATCAGCGATTATAAATACGTTGTAACCCTTTTTATTTAGCTCTCTATTTTTTCGTACATGGATTTATTAATCAAGTTTATGTTTTGCTATTTGGATGGTATTTCAGTATATATATATATATATACAGTAGAGACAGAGCAGTAGGCCTTTGTTGTGTGTGCTGGTTTTTGTTTAGGTTTGTTTAGTAACGCTTTCCTGTGGAAAGAGAACGGTGAAGGACTTTAACCAAGGGGTACAGTTCTTAAGATCCTTGGAGAGGGGATGTTACTCAAGTTCCAGAGGGGTGTGTATTGTCCCCCCAACCCCCAAGGAAGGGTAACGTGATCCAGTGCTCCAGATGGATTAGCACTTAGCAGCCAAGGTACTAGAGTACCTATCCCCTAGACTGTAAACCCAAAGGCGATGGGGCATGAGGGGAGCTCCCAAGTTGGGAAGTACGCCCCCAAGGCACCCCTGGCCCCCCTTCACCATAAAGTTGATGTGTCAAGTGATATCTTAGGATAAGCCTTAAAGGGTGTTAGTTGTGGAGTGAATACAGTGAAGCACCAGGGTGGATGTTGGGTTTGGAGTGAATACAGTGAAGCACCAGGGTACATGTTGGGTTACAACTTTTGATAAAGTGGGATTGATACCTTTAGTTATTTCTAAACCCTTCTCCCCCAGCTCAAATTACTGTTTGGAGCAGTTGGTAATTTCGTTTTATTGGGTCGAAATTCTCTCCAGATGAAGGATTATTAGTCGAGCAATGAATATTAAACATAAATATGCAAGATTAAACTGCGCTCTAGGTGTATTTAATTTGGTTTTTACCTTAGCACTAAAGCAAGTGATGTAATGTACAACATAATAAATCTACCACTAGAAAATATTTACAAATAAATAAATTAAAACAAATAAATAAGAAGTTGAAAAACATCTTTAACAAAAACGTTCTAGCTAGAGTTACTAATATTGTATTTGTAGGTTATTTATAACCCTATTTTGTTTTTGTTTTTAATTTTCGAAACAACTTTCATGAGTTTCAATTTTTTTTTTCTGCGCTGGGATTTTTTGCCTATTATATAAAGTAATCGATTAACAATTAATGCATTCCATTATTGAATCTTTAGACTAGGCTCCTGAAGAGTAGATATTTTCCTACGCGATTAACCTTTAAAAAAAAGTAAAAATTTCCACAACCATGAACAAGTCAACATGTGAGTTAGCATTCTGAATGTTCAGGTTTTCGCGTCAACATGTAATTGTCTCTAAAGAGATATGACAAAATACTAGATTGGTTTGCCGCTTGTATATATAATGAAACTGAACAGGAGTTTAAAATTTTGCTGTAAATGTAGCCCAATTCCTGCAAACTTAAACCAAAAATCACTTTGAAATTATCAATCATTATGCAGACCTTTTAGCTCGAGTTAGCAAATCTTTAACTGTACAGTCATAGATAGAATTGTAGACTTGTTGCACGGATGTAGTTGTCCAAACTAGCCTTGGTGCTCCTCATTTGAATACCAGGGGCCTTTACCAAACTTAAGCTTGGGCTTAACTCCGGCTTGGGCTTGGATTTGGCTACATCAGCAATTTTTGAGCAGTGTGCATTTTGCATGGTGTTTCAAGCATCAAATTCAGCCTGAAGCTGGTTCCGAAGCCAAGGTTTGGAATTATGCCCCTAATGTTGTATGAGGAGCATTTTGAGTTATTTGTTTGTGAGTTTTTCAGGCTTCCATTTGATAATTAACAGTCGGAAGACTTGTGTTTGGATTTTGTTGTCGTTTGAATTAAACTAGTACTATTTTTTCAATGAATACATTGTGTTCATCTTGCCAGTTATCCATTGCCCTGTTTAAGGGGCACTCAAAATAAATGCCCCATACTGGTGAATATGAGAAGGTTCATTCATTTAGATGCATCGGTTCAGAACTTCAGCCATGGTGGTCATGTTTCTGGACTCCTGGTACTAACATAGTGTTGGGTTCATTCTAGGAAACAGACTAAGGAAGTTAAAGCTCACTTTAGTTTCATGGACATAAAAAAAGAAATGGGTTTAGAAGAAGAAAAAACAAATATAGAAAGTTGACTTGTGACAACACCCTATGTCCAATACAGTAGCAACTATTACAATTTGGTTTAGAAAGTTGACTTGTGACAACGCCCTATGTCCAATACAGTAGCAACTATTACAATTTGGTTTAGAAAGTTGACTTGTGACAACACCCTATGTCCAATACAGTAGCAACTATTACAATTTGGTTTAGAAAGTTGACGTGTGACAACACCCTATGTCCAATACAGTAGCAACTATTACAATTTGGTTTAGAAAGTTGACTTGTGACAACACCCTATGTCCAATACAGTAGCAACTATTACAATTTGGTTTGATGTAATTTTATACATTATTTTGTACATGTCATGGCAGCTATCTTGTTTGTAGTTTATTTGCACCAATTCTTCATTTAGTTATTACTACTATAGATTATATGTTTTTACATAGTGCCTTGGTGATGGTGTTTGTATCTAGGAAGATGATATGAATTAACTTTCCAAATAGAATGTCTTGTTTAAGATGGGACCATTTTTTTTAGCGCTGCCAACCAGGAAAGTACACTGAAACAGCTTGAGAAAGTTTTGCTTATCAAGTTTCACTGGTATCAAATTGTACTGCTCAATAGACACTGCTTTTGCCAGCCAAATTCTTCTTGGGAACGCTATCAAATTGGGCTTTTTAAGAAAATATATAGCCCCGATTTATAGTGTTTATAAAAAAATTCAATATATTATAAAACTAACGAAATATGTAATTACTATCCAATTCTTCTTGATGTAATAAACATTAGTTAAAGAACATATAATTAAACATTTGGGAAAATTCAATTTTGTTTTAAAGAATGTTGCTTAAAGTAGAAATGTTTATCCCTTGTATGCCTATTAACACACCAATACTGGTTTTGGGATTATCTTTAAAAGAAATAATTTGACAATTAACGAGCGATTCTATAATAAAACCTTGCAAATTTAATAAATAACGCTTTTGATAAGTAGTCTTCTCTTGTTTTGGTTTTGTTTTTAAGAAGCTCCTCTATTTTATTTTTTGTTTAGAGCATCTCCATCCTGCAATAAAACAACAAAAAGAAGATGGAGTGACCTAAACAAAAAACAAATATTCTATGCTGTCAAGATTGAGTCTGATTCCCGATTTTGGTGGCCCTTGGAAAAATCTGTGAAATGTATATCAAGTCTGAAAAGTCTTTGGGGGGGGGGGGCCACAAGAAAACCAGGTTATGGGGGGATTTCAAAATATATTATTCGATGTATGCAGCAAACAAAAGAAATACCGGAACAACTCGGGATATTCAAAAAGCTTTGAGGTTTTGCTCATAAGTAGGGTATGGTATTTCCGCCCCCCCCCCCCTCCCCGAAGCGTATTTCGAGAGAAAGGAATTTACCTTACAAAACATCTCTAATATTATGACTTCAGCTAATTCATGTTCCCTAATTGAATTTATTTTGTAGTCTCAATAACACCTCGTTTTAACAGGAGCAAATTCTAATGCATACAGACACGTACACAGCTCCTGTTTTTGATCATGGTTGCGAAATGGCGTCCATTTTGAAATTTTCACAATGGTGGCTGAAGACGCCATTCAAAATCTGAGCAACCCGAAACTAACGATGTTGGCCAATAAAATCTAGGCCCCTTTGATGGCACGAAAAGCCAGCTGGAATTCATAGTGAACTATAGGCTACTAAGTATTATTAGCGGACGACGTCTGCCAAGTTCAACTTGAGACGATTCAAACTTTTGAGTTTTGCATCAGTGCGAACACGCCAAATGGTGCCCGTCCACACACAGGTCGCGTGACTTACGGGAACAAAATTTAACACGTGTTGCTTAAAGGAACTCGTTGCCTTGGATCGGTCGAGTTGGTCTTTAAAAAGCGTTTGTAACCGTTTGTTATAAAATGCATATGATTAGAAAGATATTTTAAAAGAAGAATATAATGATCCACACAAATATCACTCGAAATTGCGTGGTTTTCCTTTTACCTCGTCGACAAACGTCGGCCATTTATGGGTTTTGACCCCCATAAAATGTTAATGGCCGACCGTGTTAGTTCGCAAAGTAAAAGGAAAACCACGCAATTTCGAGGCAAATGTGTGTGTGGATTATTGTATTCTACTTTTTTAAAACATCTTTCTAACCATAACAAACGGTTAAACGCTTTTCAAAGACCAACTCGACCGATCAAAGGCAACTTGTTCATTTAAATTATTTTTTAAACTATTTATTTTATATTTCTAGGTCTAAGAAATAACGAAAACAAAGTGTTCATCGCGGCGGAACCATCTTCAACTCTTACCTTGGATCGGACGAGTTGGTCTATAAAAAAGCGTTTTTAACCGTTTGTTATAAAAAGCATATGGTTGGAAAGATGTTTTAAAAGTAGAATACAATGATCTACACAAGTTTGCCTCGAAATTGCGTGGTTTTCCTTTTACTGTGCGAACTAACAAGGTCGGCCATTTATGGGAGTCAAAAAATTGACTCCCATAAATGGCCGACTGTGTTAGTCGACGAGGTAAAAGGAAAACCGTACAATTTCGAGGCATGTTTGTGTGGATCATTGTATTCTACTTTTACAGCATCTTTCTACCTATATACATTTTATAACAAACGCTTTTCAAAGACCAACTCGACCGATCCAAGGCAACGTGTTCCTTTAAGGCCTATACAACAACAATGAAAAAGTTTGTTTTTGTATGATTAGCAATCAATCAACTATCACCGGTTGGGCCTACCCACACGACAGGTTGTTCCGCTGTTGCCTTGTTAGTGGCTTCATGAAGTATTAAATATTTATGTTAAAAAAAAAATCGTGACAAAAATGTTACACGGTTTTAAATTCTCGATTTTTGTCTCCTAAAAAATTAAAAAAGTTCATCTAGAAATAGAAACACCTTAAACAGGGCGGTAGAGCAGGAAACGGAGAAATTGTAGCAGTGAATTTGCACGTGTTGTTTGCCCATGAAGCACGCCCTCAACAAATGGGTACCGACTAAACGTTGCTTTATCATGAAGGGACGACTAGGAACAACTCCCTATGTGACTCCTGCTGATAATTTTCGGCAGTCTGGTGATGGCCTCTCTATGTAGATTATTGTCAATGTAATCGGGCAGTTGTCCAGACTATCGACCCACTTTGCTCGTTGTCTGTGCATAATGTGGAAAAAATAAAATTATACGTGTATTCTGTGTGTGTTATAATGGGGGAACGACTTTTTGGGATTGTGTGTGTAGAGTACGTGTTTTAGCTCGTCGTAAACAGAATTTGGAACGAAGAATTTAGTCGGTGTTTTCTGCTGAATTCCGCGTGAACGTGACGTTTATATGACAAAGGATTAAAGTGCTGTTGCACATGAGATAAGTTGGACTAACAAGGGCTAACATTTTGTTTTGGTAAGTGAAGTAATTTGCGGCAATTGTTAGTTTTTATGAACAGCTTTTTGCAGCAGGCAACTGGCACTGGGATGCGGCACTACCCTCAACTCTGTGCGGGCGGGCGGACTGCTTGTGGTGGTGGGTAGCTCCCCGCTTTGGATGGGGCTGAGCCTCTAATCCAAGTCTAAAATTCCTTTCTCAATGCTCTATTTACAACTTCAAATTATAAGTCGTAGCCTACTAGGATAACTTTCCGTATGGCGCCACCACTTTTTCACTAATTTTTACAAAAAGGGTTATCTAATTGAGGTAAATAAGATACTATATTATTTCATATCGAATGAAAAAGTGGTGGCGCCATACGGAAACTTTTCCTTTTGGAAAAGTTTCCGTATGGCGCCACCACTTTTTCATTCGATATCAAATAATATAGATAGTATCTAATTTACCTCAATGAGTAATCCCTTTTTGTAAAAATTAGTAAAAAAGTGGTGGCGCCATACGGAAAGTTATCCAATATTTTGCATGGTCTGGTCTTACTCTAATGATTAATCTCTGAAACTAAAAGTTAAACAATGTTTTTATTTATTTGATAAATGATATACAATTATTGCTGGCACTAGTTCAGTTGGGTAAATAAGTCACCCTCCATCCTCCGAAATGATTATCACAACTACTGCCGGCGCGACACTGCATGTAGCTAAATAGTTAGACTGAGTTAATAATACTAGACCCACAGACAGTAACAACATTTAATTTATTTGTGAACATTTTGGACTAATTATCTGGCATATTGCTGCTTTTTCTGAGCATTTTTTGGGGGGTTAAATAATCTAGTAAACTGTGTTTGTATGAGCAGAAACTACGGAAAAGATTTGATTTAAAAAAAAAATCAAGTCTTTGATGTTTCTTGTTTTTGTTTACACGCGAGACTGGCACAGTCTAAATTGCAATGTAAGTCTTTCATTGTACTTCTGTATAGTAAGTATCGCAATGAAATGGGACGAAATATTTAAACACATGCGTAGAAAATAATTCCAAAGCTCATATAATGGAAAAGTTTCCGTATGGCGCCACCACTTTTTCATTTTATAAGAAATAGGCTAAAGTATCTAATATGAGATAATCCTTTTTGTAAAAATGAGTGAAAAAGTGGTGGCATGATGCGGAATGTTATCCCATTTAACTAGGCCTATAGGGCCAATAATTTTGTTATTTATTTCCCCTGGTCATGTCTGATTGTAGGCATACACTCTTTCAGTATTCCACAAAACATCCTGGTGTTTGGAATCAATCACAAGTCTTAGTAAAGGGATTGAGTATGATGCTGGTTTGCACAGATAATTATTGTATTGATCAAACTTTGGGACTGATGATTGATAGTGGGAAAATCGCGTGCAATGCAGTAAGCTGTCGCAAATCAATTCTGTGTTAACAAAATAACAATAAGAAGAGTTTATTTTGCCAACAAATTCCAAGAAAAAAAATGAACCTAAAACACAGGTAAAAGGTGTTTTGTGTTGTACCTTAAAGTTTGAAATTGTTTAAAAATTTGTTTAAACGTGAACTTGTAGTTTCAAAATCCAACCCACAAAAAAGGATTGCATATATATGTTGTGTTGAGTTACCCAAACTTTATTTTGATTCAGTTATATAAGGGCTGTTACAGTTCATTTATTGAGGATTTAGATTCATATATGTTATTTTAATTTTGATTATTTAGTAATTTATAATATTTGATTGCACATCCATCCGCACTATTAGCACAAATGTAAACAAAATGAAGCTGAAACAAGAAGAACAAAATAAAGAACTGATTTTGTTTATATTGATGGTTAACTAAAGAAATATTTGACCAACATCGAGAAACTATTACATTTTTTCAATCCCTTGATCCCAATCAAATGTGTTTCAGGCCAGCTCTTTGGTACAGTACTCAATTGTACACAATCTGACACCGTGCATGTAGCCCTTCATGGTTAGATGTATGTCTGTTGATTGTAAAGGAGATATTGACTTATCTATCAACGAAACACTTTGTTATCCAAATTGAAATGCCATCAATGTAGGAGATGAGTGACACCAGTGAATGATTTCCCGTGTAGAGCATAGAAAAATGCTATTACGTAATGTACCAGTTGCTACTAAAAAACTTTATTTGCTAAAAAAGTTAAAAAAACTGCGGTCCAAATATTTTACTAAGCGAAAATTGCTTGACAAAAACTTTGGTTTATATCAACAGATTGTACAGATATGTGAGGCTGTTATAAACAGTATCAGTACAAAATGCCTGTGCAGCAGGGATGGGGTCAGCGTTTATAACAAAAAGGTTTTTGACCTTTATGGAGTTTTGGGAAACTTGCTAAAAATGCTTGAGTGCCTTTCTTTGACCCAAGCTACAACATGTTTGTATTATGTACATAGGTCTACACACCATCATGTACACACCGTCACACTGGCTCTTCCTTTTTGTAGTCAGATGGGAGTCCTGACACTAGACAGGAAAGGTCTGCAGGCCTGTATGCTTCGTTTTTGAAAGGGCAAGGGCACCAAGGCATTTTCTCTTTGGTAAAGGGCACCCTATGAGGAAATTGTAAATTTCTACTGGAGCATTTCAAGGGCACCAAGGCAATGGCAAGGGGCAACGAAGGCAATCGCCTCCATTGCCTCCGAGAAGTATCAGGCCTGGGTCTGGCTCAGCGAAGGAAATTGTTATAGCTCGGTAGTTTATAGGGCCTATGGCTGCTTTCCTGTACTGTAAAGCAACTAACTTCACTTCTGATCATTCCATGCAGGATGTAATGTACAGTACCATGCTGCCAGAATTTGAAGGTGTTACATTCTCCTTTTTTATTCATAACTTTCTGGGAATTTAATCCTCCTTCAAAATTCAGCAAACTTTAAACCCATTATGCATACATTTTGTTTGTGGCAGGCCTTTACATGACACGCACTTTGCTCTTAAAGGGGCACAGCAATTTCCCTCTAGTTGTAAGGGGGAACCTTTATGAGAAAAATGTCATTTTTGTACCGGACACTTACACAGGGCACCACAGCCAAAACACAGGGCACCACTGCAAGTGCTGTTGGTGCCATGTGTTTCATACATATTTCGAGGCCTGTTGTGGTGATATTGATAACATGCGCTGTTACGAGTGTCTTGGTGCTTTGATTTACCACTAAGTAGACCTTCATGTAGATTATTTCATTGCAATGTGATTTCAAAACCTCACTGTGCGATGGCCTCATAGATCATACATGGTTAATATCAGTGTACACACAGAT
The DNA here is from genome assembly GCF_902459465.1 of Asterias rubens. NCBI lineage: Eukaryota > Metazoa > Echinodermata > Asteroidea > Forcipulatida > Asteriidae > Asterias > Asterias rubens. Next base: position 3,919,137 of record NC_047068.1, on the reverse strand, counting down.
GTACCTCACGGTATGTTGGACCTCTAGCTTTAAAGGCAGTGGACACTCAAGGTAACTTCTCAAAATAATTATTAGCATAAAAACTTACTCGGTAACAAGCAATTGAGAGCTGCTGATAAAACGTAGGTTGAGAAACGGCTCCCTCTGAAGTAACGTAGTTTTCGAGAAAGAAGTAATTTTCACTAATTTGAATTCAAGACCTCAGTGCTAATTAGATTTTGAGGTCCCGAAATCAAGCATCTGAAAGCCCCTCGATTTGTGTGACAAGGTTAAGGTTGTTATTTCTTTCATTATTATCTTGCAATTCGATGACCAATTGAGTTCAAATTTTCACATTACATGTTGTGCATATGTTGAGATACACCAACTGAGAAGACGTGTCATCAACATGCATGGATTTATGTCTACATATTACACTGCAGTGTCGTTTGTGTGTACATTATGTGCATTTGGTATTTTGTGTAATTGAGTCTGAACTCACACGGAAGAAGAAGTGTACATGTATACCTGTAGTATAAATTAACATGCAATTAACACCACAGTAACAGGCTGGCAGGTATTCCCACATTTTTTTTTCTTGAAATAAGTCGGGCATTCAGTGTTTGTAGTCAATAAGGATGCAAAGGTTGAAAGCTCCTAATAATGAGGGTAGTTTTTTTATTATATAAAATCTTGCCTTCTTGAAAATAGTCCTTTATTACATTGTTGATTCTTGGTTACGCTCAAGTAAAATAATGAAATACATTTTCAATTAATGCATTTTCTTACAGAATATAATTTTTGTTGTGTGTGACAAATTTACAGGTTATTATCTTGATGTTAAAATTTTAACAAGATAAAAGCATATTTTTTAACCGTAATACATACATCGAAAGGGGTACAAAAACAATTTATACAGTAACAATGTTGTAATTTTCTTTTAATATTTTCAATGAATATAGAATGATGTATGCCTACGCATAGAAAAGGTCTTATTCTTGTCTCTCTCTCATTTTTAAACTAGTAAATCCATACATTGGTAATGGAGCCTGTGAAATATTCTTCACGTGTGGATGTGTATAAAAAGAGGATGTTTACAGGTCAAGTTACAAACAGGGCGTACTGCTCTAGGGCACACACTTACACTAGCCACTGGTTTCTCATGTGTGGCGAAATTGTATGATGCCATTCTGCCTGCTCTGTATGAATATTATGCAAACATGGTCTGCATAATGCACAGCCGCTGCTTGAAGACCCCAACCAGCTAATACCCTACACGCTGATTAAAAAAGGCACTCCAGCTCAGGTTACCCTGTTACCATGACGACAAGGTGCTTTAATCCCAGCGCAGGAGTATCGTGGGCTACATGCTGTGTCGAGTTGTGGTTACGGATGGGGTGGGGGGGGGGGGAGATGTTGAGAGATCCGTTCTGTGGTATTGAGATGCTGCACACTCGCATAGATTTGGGGATTAGTTCGGGCTGGGACTTCATCAAATACCCAGATGTGTGGAGAATGCTGTGCATCAAATTAATGGAATTTCTTCATATCGGTGGACCATTGAGTGAGGAATAACACATGGTGCGATCACGATTCGTATTATGGTAAACATGTCCAGTGAATGCATTGAATGCACCTTGTAACTGTTATAATATTGAAAAGGTAACTGTAAAGCATTGAAATTATAAATTGGCTACACACAGTACATGGTTCGTTGCATTTACTGACTCAAATGTACAATGTAAGCGACTGATAGACTAATAAGAATTTTCTGTCTAAATCTATAACTACCAAAGTTTTACATATATGGTGGTTTCGTAAAGCCTGGTTCATACTTATTGCAAATGCGAAGCGAGGTTTCATTGTCACTGTTTTCACAGCGATATTTCGCGAAGTTGAGCACAATTCAACTGTCGCAAAATATTTGTTGCAAATTTGTGGCGTCAAAATTTGTATCACATTCGCAGGAAGTTTGTCAGCAGAACTGGGCATTGTAATATTTTCTATTGTATTTTGTATGTTTATGATGAAAGCATTGCAATTCTTTTCAACAAAATTGTATTCTAAAAATTTCATTATTTTTTTCCCACCTTCACTATTTATCTTTGCATTGTAAATTTGTTTCTCTTACCTTGTTATTTTCTCGCCCTTCACACATCATATTTACAACATTTTATTTCTGCAATCTTCATACATTGTATTTCTTGTACTAGACTCGGGGATTCATAATCACATTGGAACGGTGACAATTTTCTAATTCTCTCAAAAAATTCCCCTCAATTCCACAGCACGTTGCAAAAGGGGGTTCACCCCTCCAGCGGGAATGGTTCCATCTCCATGATTGCACTCGGGAGAGAAAGACGCTGGCAACAGAGTAAGTGACATTACCCCCCTCGCTATTTGACACTTAGCAAAACATTTCATATAATGCAACGACTCCCCCCCCCCCTCTTGTAGGATCACGTTGCATTTATTTGTCAAATGTGCACCAGGTATCCTGGGAGGTTCTTTTTCTTTTGTGTTCAGGTGTTAAGGAAATATGCAGACATTTGTGTGAGGCTTTCTTCTCTGTATTTATCTAGTTTGTATCTGGCGATATAAGTTTACACAGATTTTGTAGCCATTAGGTGGTTAATGGCTGGTAATGAGTGGTGCGTTAAGGGGCACTCGACCATCTGAGGTGTTAAACTGAGGTTAGACTGTAGGATCAGACTTGCAATTGTAAGGTTGAGGGTTTGAATCCTACCAAGCTAATCGCGGATTTCACAATGACTAGAATAAGTTTTGTCTTGAGTTGTGCAACTCATAATCAAGGACATTAACAACCAATGTCTTTATGAGAAAAATTGGCTGTTATCAGCTTGGTTTACATCCCCTTGAGTGAGTTTTCCTAGTTCCCTTGATGAAAGATCATCTAAACAAACAACAAACAATGCCACATGTCTATTTTAAATAAATGTTAAAAATTTCATCTTTGAGAGAGCAAGGCCATTTTCATTTTGCAAGGGCACTTCCATTTTTTTTTTTATAATGCGAAACTTTTGAAGGGCTTTGAATTTGAGTCCCAGACCAGGGCAACACAATGGCCTCCTTAAATTGTAAGTGTTTTTTTAATACACGGTAGCCAGTCAATCATGTTGTCATGCGGAAGCTGGGTCACATCATGTACATTGTACCTTAAAGGGACACTCTGCCTTGGATCGGTCGAGTTGGTCTATAAAAAGCGTTTGTAACCATTTGTTATAAAATGCATCGATTAGAAAGATGTTGTAAAAGTAAAATACAATGATCTACACAAACTTGCCTCGAAATTGCACGGTTTTCCTTTTACGTGGTCGACTAGCACAGTCGGCCATTTATGGGAGTCAAATTTTTGACTCCAATAAATGGCCGACCGTGTTAGTTCGCAAAGTAAAAGGAAAACCCTGCAGTTTCGAGGCATATTTGTGTGGATCATTGTATTCTACTTTAAAAACATCTTTCCAATCATGCATTTTATAACAAACGGTTATAAACGCTTTTTATAGACCAACTCGTCCGATCCAAGGCACTGTGTTTCTTTAAGGTATAGGCACCTAGATGGTACATTACATTGTGATGTTGCCTGTACAATGCCTGTTATGCGCGTCTTAGCACACAGTATTGCTGAGGGATAGTGGCTGGACCATGGAGACTGAAGAGCAAGAGTCTTTGGTATGCAGTGATTTAATATGAGCTGACCTTGAGGACCTCATAGTGGAAATGGTGGATTGGATAGGAATGGAATGGTGTGTTTGGATCTTGGGATTGGGACTTAAGCATCTCACATGTTTATTTGATGGTTGACAATGTCTGCTTACTCCACTAATGAGTAATGTATACTACTGTACTGTGCTTCAGTGTGTCCCACAATGTCCACAGATGTACATTAACCATACACACACTGTACACACTGAACCTCGTACAACGGACAGGCCTGTGCTCTGAAGCTTACACTTACCATACAGAGGAAATGGAATCAGGGGTCTTCTCAACAAGCCTGTAGAGGAAATAAGATATTATGATTTGCCCTATCGGTAGTGTGTTAAGAACATGTAGGAAACAGGTTGTCTGAGCTTGGTTTATCAAGTTGGCATTAGGGTCACAACCTCTGAACGGTTCGCATTCGCAGTAACACTTTCATCCAACACTTTTACATAGCAACAAATTTTGACTGGACAAATTTTGTGCACACTGAATGGCAATATTAAGGAGCTATTTAGGGCCACTGATTCTCCGCGATCGCGGAAAACGGACGGAATTCGCGGAATCCGCCCTTTGAAACGGAAAACGGGATTTCAGAAAATTTGATTTTTTTTTTTTTTTTTTTTTTTTTTACTTGACGCCAAAACTATTGAAATTGCATTCTTCATTAAGATTCTTTTTGTTAAACTAAAAAGGCATCAGAAATCAGACCATTAAAAAGTACGAGATCGTAACCGTGGATCATTCTGTTCTACTTCACACCATCCTCAATGTTTACACACATGATGTACACACGTTGTTAACATGGTTAAGCGAAGGGCATTATTCGCGGCACGTTTTAAACATTTTTTGTTCACCCAAATTGCATTTTCTCCCTCTCTTTTACCAACAATAATACACGGAAAAGTTTCCGTATGGCGCCACCACTTTTTCACTCGATATGAAATTATATAGTATCTAATTTACATCAATGAGATATCCATTTTTGTAAAAATGAGTGAAAAAGTGGTGGCGCCATACGGAAAGTTATCCTAATACACAAACTAGCTTACCTATGATCTATAAGAACACATACAATGTTTTTTCATCTCGGAAAGGTCTAAAATAAAACCGTAAACTGTCAACATTCTGTCACCAAAGCGAAAACAAAATGGCTGACATTTTGTTTGTGGATGGAGAATGGTCACGTCCATAGACTTGTTCCCAAGTCTTTGATCATGCTGAAACAGCGCCCTCTTGTGGATACACTCCTGTCATTAGCCTACAATGTGGCTGATGCAGAGAATCAACTGCAGTTTTAGACTTGGAATCAAGTCTATCACATCATGTGCATTGATACTGCAGTCACAGCGCAACCTTTTTACCCTGACTACATGTTTTTGTTTCATCGATCAGCAGTATATAAAATAATCCACAATTATAAAAAAAGTATTTTTTTGAAATTTGTCAGTTCAAATGAACATTTTACGAAGTCAGCAGTGCAACTTATCTCAAATTGATTTTTATAAGTGTGTCCCTGGGTATTAAACAACCTTTTATGTAATTAAAAAAAAACATGAAACGGAATTTTTTGTGCCTGAAACGGAATTCATGTTTTTGCCAAACGGAATTTGCACTTTTCTGAAGCGGAAAATCAGTGGCCCTAGCTATTGATGATTTTTGAGTAACAACTGAGACATTTTGCGGATCATTTTGCTCTGCTTTACGAGGGAAATAGTTCACTGTGTTGCATAAAGGCCAAGTCACACTGCAGCGATAACGCAAAAGATACCGATAACAACGCAAAGAGAACACATCCTATTGGTTAAATTGCTCCACGCAGAATATGCCCATGCTCATTCAACCAATAGAGGGCGTGCATTTTTATCATTCTAGTTTTCATTCTCGTTAACAGGGCCTGTGTGACTGGGTCGATACAAATGTGTTTGTACAAAAGGTTTCTCCCAAACAGTGAGTGCCCTCAGGCCTTCCCTAAAACACATTGAAAACCATTTAATGTTGCAAATAATTTCTTATTTTTTTCAAATACTTCTTTGGCCTGGTTGCTTTTTCCCCTTAACATGAGGAAAAACTGGCTGTTGATTTTGTCATTCATTTTTCATCTCCTGGCTCTGTCATCATCATAAAATGAACACGACATGTTTTTATTGTACACATTTGTAAAGTAATTAAAAATTGCACGTAGTAGCCATCAAACTACCAGCACACTTTCCATATCAACTACCATTTGTGTACACAATAGGCCTAAATGCTTAAATTTAAATATTTTGTTTTAAATAGTGAATATTGTCCCTTTAAACGCTATGTTCAATGCTATAATAGGCCATAGATTTCAAATTGTAGCTCAGTGAGTCACAAGCATTAGCCTCTTTGAGATAATGGAATACACCAAGAGTTCACTGGTCTGGGTGTACTGTATGCAGACAGATTTAGCCGAACTAAACTGTGAAATTATAATTTGAATACCATCTCAAAATGGCCTTTCTCCTACAATGATATCCCCCATTGTAGCAAAGTATACCTTTGGTTTTAGGAACCATTCATTTGTATTTAAATCCTGGATATATGCAATGTAGAAAACAATAAACTATTAAAAGCAGTGGACACTATTGGTAATTACTCAAAATAGTTATTAGCATAAAACCTTTCTTGGTAACGAGTAATGGGGAGAGGTTGGTAGTATAAAACATTGTGAGAAACGGCTCCCTCTGAAGTGAAGTAGTTTTCAAGAAAGAAGTAATTTCCCACGAAATTGATTTTGAGACGTTTTAGAATTTGAGGTCTTGAAAATCAAGCATCTGAAAACACACAACTTCGTGAGACAAGGGTGTTTTGCTTTCATTATTATCTCACAACTTTGATGACCGCTTGAGCTCAAATTTTCACGGGTTTGTTATTTTATGCATTCATGTTGAGATGTACAGCAAGTGAGAAGACTGGTCTTTGACAATAACCAATAGTGTCCAGTGTCCTTAACATGTAAAACTTGAATCTCAAAAGGTGGTCATTTCTTTTTTTTTGATTGCCGAAAATTCAGAGCGAACATGTCCACGAATAATCTCTGATATGAATACACAATCTGCAGTGGTGAATACACAATCTGCAGTGGTGAATCCTTCTCATTCAAATTTTGGGACATAAATATTGTTTTACTTCTTAACCACATTACTTCAGAAGTGAAATGTTTCTCAAAATGCTTTATACCATCGGAAGCTCCTGTAGGCTTCTAACCAAACGTTGTTACTGCTATAAAGTTTAAAGGAACACGTTGAATTGGATAGGACGAGTTGGTCTTTGAAAAGTGTTTGAAACCGTTTGTTTTCAAATGCATGGTTAGAAAGATGTTTTAAAAGTAGAATGCAATGATCCACACAAATATGCCTCGAAATTGCATGGTTTTCCTTTTACTTTACGAACTAACACGGTCGGCCATTTATGGGAGTCAAAAATTTGACTCCCATAAATGGCCGACCGTGTTTGGCGACGAGGTAAAAGAAAAACCACGAAATTTCGAGTGATACTTGTGTGGATCATTATATTCTACTTTTAAAATGCCTATCAACCCATATATGCATTTCATAACAAACGGTTTCAAACACTTTTCAAAGACCAACTCGACCGATCCAAGGCAACGTGTTCCTTTAAGAGATTCACCTTTCTGTTAATTATACAATTTTACGAAGCAATAGTGCTCAGTTCTTTATTTCAAATGAAAATTGCTTTTGGGCTTCTGCATCACAGCAAAGAAACTTACATGTAATGAAATTTCACCCAGCTCTGATAATCTTAAACAAGGGGCTACAACATGTAGCATACATCGATGAACAAATGCAGGAATTTCATTGCACCTTTGCTTGACCGACATGTAGGCCTACAGTATTTGTACCTGAAGTGATCCGTAATTCAATTATTTTATCATTACAGTTCACATGGTATTGAAATCTGTTTTGCTCAACTGATGTTGTACAACGGCTGTTTGTCATACATGTACATGTACATGATGTGTGTTGTTTTTTGTTTTGGGGTATTTTCTTCTTCTTTTTAGGGGGGGGGGGGCGGCAGCTTTGTTTTCTTTCTAAAATAATTTATATTTTTAAATATAAATTAATTCTTAAAAGAGTTATTTTTTTACTGTTAGTATTATTATTGTAATATTATATTATTGAGAAAGAGTTCTTCCCATAGCACACATAGCATGCTAATAAAATAAATGCACAAATTTCGGCTGAAAAAAAAAGTAATGTTTTTTTTATATACTTTTTTTAATATATTTTTTGTTCATATACTTATTTCAAGTTAGTCCAACGGTTCTTTTCAGAACCACCCCAACTCATTTAGAGATTGTTATTACATGGTGTTACCGCAAACTTTTATATATACTTATTTCACAAAAATTATCAAGATGCATGTACAAGGAAAACCCTTTAGATTGCTCCTGATTGAAACGTAGGCCTTTTTAGAAAACATTCCGAAGACCTTGTTTCAAGTCAGCGTCCTTTCCTTCAGACTAAATTGCCAAATTTGGGCCCAGAATGCAAACAGTTTTGTAAAACCTTTTGGAGAACCCTGCTTAGAGAGAAAAGAATTCTGTTTGTATAATATTAAAAAACTACTCTGCCTTAAAAGGTTACAGATTTTGAAAGGCTGGTCATCAAATTATTATTTTCATTCGACCTTGCAGTGTAGAAGTGGAGACATTCAAGTGTGTCCCACTCCATCCTAATACAAGGAGTGTAAATGCAGGAGGTGCATATTAAATGAGAGTAGTCTGTGCCCAGGGGTCGGATCCTGAAGGACTTTTTTTTTTTCCAGCATTGACTCTGTGGGGGATTTGCCGAGTGAGGTGGACAGGTACAAGACTCCCTTGTTTGGATTTAGATGAGGGTGGACAGCAGATGTCGTTTTGCATAAAATAATTTTTATGGGGGTTAGGATGGTGGATTGGCAACTGCCATTACAGAGCAGACTCTTGTCTTGAAGAATCTTGCCTTGGGAATATGATAATTACAAGGCATTGGGATTTATACTGAAGACGTTGCTTGTGTTTTGGATTTATCATGGAACTGTTCATGGATGCACTCTCATTCTCAGGACTTGTTTGTTCTAGACAGTGTACAATAACACAAATTGTACCAGGGTTTTTCCAGTTTTTTTTTCTTCTCAAACCTGTCGGGCACTCTTGACCCAAGTTTTTGAAGTGTGGCCTTTCAAAGTGTCAACCAGTTTTAAATGCACTTCTGCACTCCTTTTTAAAACCAAGCGATTTGTGACTCTGTATTTTTGCCTATACCCAGAACTGTCTATTAATTTAGACTTTGTACTTGAGTATCAATGTTATGCTCGACAAACTTTTTAGAGAATGGATATTTTGTGCAGTGTACATGTAGTAGGCACGAAGTATACATGTACTAAGAACTGTGTACAATATCATGTCAGCATTTATGTCAACCAAACACATTGACAATCTGGGCAAAACTAAGTTGACTGAAGCAGCAAACATTGCTTAGAAATTTTATGCTAGAAGTAAAAAGATGTGTCAGGATTTTAGTCATAATTGGGAATGCTATGGCTAGTAGCCTTATCCTGGTATTAAGCATTGTGTTTTTTGTTTGTGCTGAAGCGGCCCTATGAAATTAGGCTGTTGAAATGTGTTGGCTTCTGATTATGGACACCATGTTTTCGTATTGGCTCATTTAACCTTCAACAACACCCTTCCCTGTGAGTCTCAGGCCTGAGTGCATTATATTGTTGACTCGTCCATAGATGTAGATTCATGGCAGCATATTATTCTATACGCTGTAATCAGAGAGTCACGCTACATGTTTTCAAATCGTTTTTCTTTTTTCTCTTTAGATTTTGTTGTGTGATTTAAATGTTCTTGTAGAATGTATGACCTTTTCAGTGTTGTTAAAAATGCCCGCTGTCTTCATACATCAGGCCTGTACATGTCACATACATTAAACTGCGTGTGCACTGGCTGGTCACACTACATGTATAGGGCAATCCGGTATGGCTAGCGCATACATGCTCAAGTGCAGTTATTGGGTTTTGTTTGGTCTTTTACAAAGCAATGAAGTACATGTGTTGTAGGCCTATATGTGAGAATTGTCTGTTATGGTTGCACACATTTACACTGTTTTATTAAAAAACAGTCAGTATTGCAATGTATTATTCGGTTTTCCGATACAGTTTGCTTGTTCAATAGGCCTATGACTTTGAATTTCAGAGGGAACAATTTCACATAACAAAATGGCTTTGATCCATCTCGCAATGCAATGGTTTCCAGGGACAAATTAAATTTGTCCAGCACTAAAGAAATCCTGGGCAGAACCTTGAGTATATCGTTAACGACTACACATGTGTACAAACTGAATACAGAGTGCCGAATGTCACAAAGGATTTGGCAGATAATCCACCGCTAGTCTCCATCAGAGGTATGAATCATGCATGCACACTACTTACGGTGTGCTGGTGCATCTTACAATTGCCCCATTCTTGTCGTCCGACTCAACAAATGAAGGAATAGTTCACACGTCTCCTCGCCCCTTTATTTTGAATCTTTCCCTGAACATGACTCACGCAGTATGCAAACATAGAATCTTATTCAGGCTGAAAATTATGGTTTACTACTGGAAGAAAAATCGAATGTGCATCAGAAATTTATTGCTCGCTGCCAGGTGAATAGGGAACTTACCCTAGGGAATGATTTTACCCAGCCAATTTGCATCGGGTGTAGCGATATTTGAAGAGTGGGCAATATGTGGTGCGCCCAGTAGAAGCTAATGTTGAGTAGCAATTTGTACATTAATATACATTGTACAGTAGTATTACCAACAATTGGCTGCGTTTCCATACAAAGTTGAAAATTAGTTTGATCATTTAAAATGAAAACGATATTGGGCAACTTCCAACTGGAGATCAATTTAATTAATTCCGGGGGATATTTTTTTTACAATAGTTATTTTATGAAGCAATAAAGTAAATTGCAGGCCTTGAACTTTGCTCTTGAAGGACCACATCAATTGTTCTACTGGTAGGCCTAAACAGGGACTTCTAACAGGAAAATTAAAATTAAAATTGTATTTGAACTTTGCAAAGGGTACCATCATAGACTGCAGCAAAAGCACAGTGCACCACAGCAAAAGCATAGGGCACCACAGCAAAAGCACAGTGCACCACAGCAAAAGCACAGTGCACCACAGCAAAAGCATAGGGCACCACAGCAAAAGCACAGTGCACCACAGCAAAAGCACAGTGCACCACAGCAAAAGCATAGGGCACCATGTAAGCTTGGGCGATATCACGATATTATCGAATATCACGATATTAATTTGGACACGATTTCGATATCGGATGGATTTGGTTTTAATCGAAATATCGATATATCGCGATAATCGCGATATATCGATATATCGATTAAATATCACGATGTATTTGCTAGCTGAGACATCTTGCACCCCATAGGTTTGGAGTAAAACCAGAAGAATAGGTCATTAGAACACCTCTCTTATGCTAGGACTGTCTCTTCTACAACTTTCACTTGGAGTTTTAAGACTGATGATGTCAAATTTCATTAATCGTGAATATATCGAATATCGGGATATATTGTCGGCGATATATCGTGAATAAAATAAATCGATATCGCCCAAGCTTAGCACCATGGCAATTGCTGTGGGTGGCTGTGGGTTATTTCAAGGCCTGGAAATGTAAAATTAAAGGAACACGTTGCCTTGGATCGGTCGAGTTGGTCTTTGAAACCGTTTGTAACAGTTTGCTACAAAATGCACGGTTAGAAAGATGTTTAAAAAGTAGAATACAATCATCCACAAACATTTGCTCGAAATTACGTGGTTTTCCTTTTACTTTGCGAACTAACACGATCAGCCATTTATGGGAGTCAAAAATTTGACTCCCATAAATGGCCGACCGTGTTTGGCGACGAGGTAAAAGGAAAACCACAAAATTTGGAGTGATACTTGTATGGATCATATATTCTACTTTTAAAATATCTTTCTAATCATTAAATGCATTCTATTAAAAAAAATGGTAACATACGCTTTTCAAAGATCAACTCGACCAATCCAAGGCAACGTGTTCCTTTAATAATACGGTCCATGGTCCAATGTATACACACAGTCATGACAGTGGCAGAGCACTTGGGCCCTCTTCATTGTGTACAATTTATCATTATGAATTCACATTTTATATTTACACTGCATTGAGGACTTTTACAGCGCGCAATTTTAATTACTGTGGCTGATTCACAAGCAACACACGTGTGGGGGGAAAAACAGTATGGACCTACGCATTATTGTGTATTTAATCTTTTCAGAATAGCGGTGTGGCTGGTGGGGGGGGGGGGTAGGCATGCTAGTGTATTTAATATTTTCTGAGTGGTGGTGTGGCAGAGGGGGGGGGGGTATGTTCACATAGAGGCAGATGTCAACACTAAGTAATTTTGTTGCTAGTACATAATTACCTGTCAGGTTATATTTCCTGACTGCTAATTCCAACTATTTCATCCTGAGAGAAAAGGGGAGAGCTCTCTATAAAAAACTATGAGAAATGGTTGGTTAATCTACATGTTGGAATGAAAGTTTGTATCATCTAATGTGAGGTTGCTTGACGCATCATACTATACATGTGTAGGCCTACATATTCCAATTTAAGAAGGACTTTGTAGCATTCTTGTTTTTTTTATCTAACATGTAGATCATCCTTTTTCTGATGCTAGTCATCAGCGTTTTGATGTTACAAATAGTATACAGAGTAATGTACAATGTAATGCTCGTAAATTATAAAAAAAAATATAAAGACGCTTAAAACACACCTCTTGCTTGTTCTGTATTCTGGTTGGCTGAAATACGGTCACGTGGGATGAACTAATATAGTCTAGTTATAGTCTAGCGCGCGTGTTTTACGGGAACTAGTTCCCGAGTAGGCACTAGTCTTCAAAAATAGTGCCTGGTTACAGCGCCCTCACTTGACTTGAACCATGAACAGCAACTTTAAACTTCCTTTCTTTTCCAGATTTCTGTTCTTATTTCACATTTAAGACCGAGGTGTGTTATAAAACACATATTGACTGGCATAATTCGGTAACTAGTGTACCTATTCGCCCTTGGGCCTGTGAGTGACCAGAAGAGGGGAAATACATAGGTCCCTCTTCTGAACACTCACAGTCCCTCGGGGGAATAGACGTACACTAGTTACCTCATTGCCAGTCAATATGTGTATTTAATTACCGGTACAAAATACATTCACAATCTTGTACAATGTACATTGTTGTATACCTACAACTCTACATAACATTAACACTGTAGTTTTGTGAAGTTCAACAGTTCAATGGAAAGACTTGTGGCAATGCAGTGTTTTATCACTCAGGTATTTCTACCTCTATGGTTTTATGGTTAACCCAGTGCACTGGTCCACATGTTCTTTGACAGCACACATCATCAATGAGTCAAGACATTTGTCCTGGGTGTATGGATTTCCTGCCAGTCTTTCATCTAGCAATACCAGAATCTTGAGGATGTCACCAACCTTTCTGGTATGGGAATCCAATGTTACACTGTACATCGTTGTATTTGTAACAGTGCCTGGTACATGTAAGCCTAATATGTATAATGTTCTGTATGCAGTCCTTCAATTATTCAAGGCCATTTAAAAAAATCATTTTGCCCATAAATCAGCGCTATGTTGATGTTAAATTTGCCCTCAGAAAGGTCAGCAAAATAAGAGTTAAACTCGTATACATTTTATGAATGCCTGCCATTGTAGGCAAGCCCTTGCACTACTATTGTTTTCAATCTGACCAATTATCAAGCAGGCCTACATTTTGACCGGGACCTTCGTTGCCTAGTAAAAGAGAATCAATTGTGGCCATTCCATTTAAATATGACCCAATGGGAGACTTTCTGGGACGATAGAGGGCAGCAGACTTACCGGGTAAATCCATTGTTCTCAGAATTATGCGCATGTTCAGAACTACGTAAACAATGGAAATTTACCCGGTATGTCTGCTGCCGCCTAGCGTTGGAAAGTCTCCTATTAGAACATGAACACAAGTCCTTGACTCATATTAAAAAATAAAAAATAAGATAACAAAATAAATAACAAATTGTGCTTATTTTCCCATATTTATCGGAAAAATTCTGTAAACAGCAAGGATGGCTGTTACATGCAGACTACATACACCCAGATTCTGACTAAAGCCCAACGCGCACAGTAGTACCTCCCCGCATCAACATTACATGTTAGAAATCAATTTGTTAATAATAGGCCTATGCAAATGTTGGCCAGGGTTGGTTGGAAGGATGGTCAAATCAAATCAGTAGCTGGACTGTCTCATGTATGGCTTTCTATGGAAACACTCGGACTGAATCAACACAGCTTGATATTACAGATGGTGTACAATTGTCCATTACTGTATTGTAAGTCACGTGTCTCTCCTTGGTGGATCATCATGTGGAGGGAGAAGGTTCATTATTATATTTGGTAGTATTTTAATTTCTGGTTCAGTAAATAATTTGAGCTGCATTACAAGCCCTGCAGGCTCTGATTTTATTTTTCACAGAATTCGGGAAAGTGCGGAGTATACTACAGTGCTAACTCGCATCAGTGTACAATGTATTACATGGGTGAAACCAAAATGAATCTCTGTCCTACATGTAAATTTAACATCTATTTTAGCACTGCAGTTATGTTGTTTTTTTTCCTCCCAAATTCAAGCCTCGATAAAGCTCATTTGTATGCAGAAATTCCTAAAGCGCTAAGAAAACTTTATCTGTTACTCATTAATTAATTCATTTACACAGCTTTTTATTTTCTCTGACACGCTTGTCTTGTACCGGGTACATTTGTGTTCATTGGAACTATAATGAAAAGATATTACTTAGTGAGTGGATGGAAGTCTCATAAAAGCATTTCATTTGTCTTTAGGAGACAACAACACAAGAATGACACAGACAGCTGCAACAACTTACACCAAAACAAATAATGTGTAAACAATATGCAGGCATAAAAGCTTTTAAAAAATAAAGAAAACCAGTGACTGTGAGATGGATTATTAACCCTTAAAGATGATCTTTGGCCCCAAACATTAAAAAATAGATTTTTTTGAGTGAATGGTAAATTTCAAAGAGTGTCACCTGCTCTAACGAAAAAGTTTAAATTTTACTTTTAATTGTCAGGAACCATGACAAAAATTTAAAACGTTTCTTATAAAACACATAAGAATTGGTCACGTGATACATTGTAGGGATCCCGACAAAAACTAATTTTGAGCACTTTATTTCACTGCTACTAATAATTGGCAGACTTTTTTCGAGCAATGGCTCAAATGAAAGCTTGTAACTTTCTCAACCCCCATCAAAATACCTATTGAATTTTAAAGTCACCTGGAAGTGGTATTTTTCAAAATAAAGCTTTTGTCACTAATGTGTTTTGATGAGTGGAATGTGAATAAACAGTTAACTAAGGTTTTAAACAATCAGTTCTTATGTTATTTACAAATTTAAGAGTAGACCCCGACCCGAGAGGGCGCTGTTCGTGACGTCAATCGAGGCAGACTTTGTCTGTAATGCGTGAGTAAACACAATTGCAAAGTACATGTACGGACCAAGTCGTGTGTTTGTACGTTTTAAAAAAAAAAAATTTGTTTTTTTTCCGGCAATGCCGACCAGATGTATTGCTGCTGAATGCAGAAAAACACTTTTTGAAATGTACCAACTCACGACTTGGACGTACATGTACTTTGCACGTGTGTTCACTATAGGCATTGCAGGCAAAGTCTGCCTCGATTGACGTCACAAAAGGGGTAGGCGGAGTCAGCCCCCAAAACAACTTTATATATTTTTTAAACATATAAATCATGACAAACAATTATTACTTAAAAAAATTGTTTTATCGTAAGCATATACTCTTATGTTTGAAAGAAAAAAAATTCTATTTCCAGGTGACTTTAAATCAAAATTTGTGGGTCAAATCGGCCAATAATCTGACAT